>NC_133865.1:14308547-14336074 GCF_044706935.1 Curcuma longa
ACTACTCTCGGACTCAGAAGTTAATTAATTGAGTTGTCAGTAATTCAATTAATTGACGGACATACGCTATCTTAAACACAGGGAGATTACTGTACTCATGATAAGAAGGAGCCCATATTGTAATATGAGATTAGTACGGTAGTTCAATAATAACCTTTTAGTGGTACGAGTTCTTATTGATGGACTTGAGTTGGGTGTTCAGGGAGAACACAAGAAGCCCAAGCCCAACAGGAGGCCAAAATCAATTCTTCTTCTAGGTCCCTGTTGTAGCCTCTGGATTAAGCCTCGTATCCACCCATGAAATTCTGTTAGAATTCTGTTTAGAATTCTATTAAGAATTCAGTTAACAGAATTCGGATTAATTCTAAATAGAATTATGTTAATTTTGTTATCAAACAAAATTTTATTAAGTTTTGTTAACCAACAAAATTTTGGTTAAAATTTTGTTATCCAACAAAATTATATAAATTTTGTTATACAACAAAATTATAATAATTCAGTTATTTTTTTCCTAAAATTTCTATGATAGCAAAGCTATAAAAGGGAAGGAAAGGGAGAGGCTAAATATATAATTCTTATTCTTCTAAAACCTCCTTCTAGGGCCGGCGCCCCTAATAAATCCCTTCTTTCTCCTTGTGGCCAACCAACCCTTCAAGCTTCAAGATTCTTTTCTTTTGCTAGGGCTGGCGCCCATAGCAAGCATACTCTTCTCCCTTCCTTGCTAGGGTTGGCGCCCAAGTGAAGAGGAAGAAGAAGGAGAAGAGGAAGAGGAAGAGGAAGAAGAAGAGGAGTTTCTTTTCTTTTCCTCTTTGGCCGGCTCTCTTTAAGTCTCTTCCTTCTCCTAGCTTTAGGTGGCGCCACCTTGAAAGGATTCTTTCCTTTGATAGGGTCGGCGCCCAAAGAAGAGAAGTGAGGATAGGAAGAGAAGAAGAGAAAGAGGAAGAGGGAAGAAGGAAATAGCTTTTTCCTTAAGTTCTTGCCATCGGATTGGAAGATTGGAAGAAAGGATTAGAAGGAATTGGGTGGAGTCATCTTGGTAGATCGTCGCCCACACGACGTTCAATAAGAGGAGAGGAATACAACAGAAGATCAAGAAGTCTTCGGGTAACGTATAATCTTCTACACAATCTACAAAGGAAAGGTACAACTATTTTATTCCGCTGCATAGTTTGTTTTCCTTTGTATGGATCCTGAATACCAACACAAGAACCCAATGATCTTATGTTTCGATCAAGCACATGGTTGATCGAATATGAGGGTTGCTTGAAAAGGATCCGTCCCTGTAAAATTTTTGTCTGGCAGAAATTAAACAGGACGGAATTTTAGGCGCCAACAGGAAGGCGCGCAAAGGAAGAGCTTTCTCGCCCTGCGACTGGTGACACTCACAAGATCAGCAAGGAGAACCACAGTTCATCCAGTCTTCTCGCGATTGGGAGAAGGACGCATGAAGGAGAAGGAACTCGGATGGTGTTGCGCGAAGGAAGGGATCGACCAAAGCAGAGGGCAGCTCGTGCTAGGGTTCCTCTGTTTGGCGTGTTCCGCGATGCACGAAGGAGAAGAACTCGCGATCTGATCGCGAGGAGTGGCGCCGAAGGAAAAAAAAACCCTAATTTTGCTCTGATACCATGTTATGTAAAATAACATAGGAAATTATTTCTTATTACACGATATAAGACCCTATTTATAATAAGAGTTAGGGACTTATTCTAGGAAAAATATTTACAAAAATATTTACAGCTAATAAATATTAATAAACCAACACAAATTAACCGAAATAATTCCATGTCATGATTATCTAATTCAATTATACAAATAACAAAACATTCTCTAAATATATGTAAATTAGTATTCTACTGTAGTTTATTAATTCTATAGTTATTTGGTTTTATAGATTCTGTTATTTATTGTTAGTATTTTAGTAATAAATGTATTGGTTTTTGATGAAGATACATACGCAAGTTCCCTACTTCTTGAACATCTTTTGTTGTCTCATAGCTTTATTTTTCTATATTAATTTTTCCCCTACTGATTCCAATTAGAGATCCACGTTGGTTGTCTAGCTGTTGGATTGTGATTTTGACACTAGTTGATAACCATGTCAAAAAATTCCCATATTCTTAGTCAGCAATATTGATAAGGCTACAATGTTTGTGCTCAAAATGTCAAGTATTGTGGCATAATCTTGTTTTTCTTTGTCAATTATAATTTTATGTTGAGAATCTGTATCAATCTGTTGAATCAGATAAGGTATCATTTCAACATGTTTTTTTTTTATTGCCACTCATTGTTTCCCATGCTCTTTAATCTTTATACAATTGAATTTGACAGAAATTTACTTGGGCAATCATCAGCTCATTGTTTTAGAATTCCCTTGAATTTTTAGGATAAGGTTTATTTTGGTACTATCAGAACCTGAGTTTTTACTTGGGCTCGTTGATCTCCATACAAGTGAATTTAACAGAAATTTACTTGGTTAATCATCAACTCATGGATTTAGAATTCTCTTGAATTTTTGGATTAGGCCTGTTTTTAATACTACTAGAATCTTTTGCTTCCCTAATATATATGTTTTTGATATATTCTTTTTGCATAAAGACATCTGAATGTGATTAATTGGTCTGATTTTGTATTGAACATTTCACATAAGGAAAGAAAATTCTACTGTAGTGTTGCTGTATTGAAAAATGTCACTGATCATGATAGTTTCTACATTATTTGTGGTGAGTGGCCACTTAGTGATCTATGATAATAAGTTTTGAATGTTCAAGTAGATTTTATATATGAAAAATAAAAATTTCTATGTATTATTCATTTAGATACTTGTAGGACTAGTCTCATGCATGTTAGCTTGTGAGAACTGAGTGGTCTATTAATATTGTAGCTATTTTATGTATTCCAATGCAGGAGAGTTAGAAGAACCAACACAGCAATCAGAAATCAATGTGGATTCTGAATTACTTGCACTACTTCAGAGAGGCATAGAAGGAGAGGAAAGGATTGCTGCTCATAATTTTTTTCTTACCTTATCAGCCTGTAACACAGTTATTCCTATGGGAAAGAAAAATTCATCTCCTAATTCTGACAACAAGGTGGTAGAGGTCGGAGCAATTGATTATCAGGGTGAATCACCTGATGAGCAAGCTTTGGTTATTGCTGCTGCTTCTTATGGATACACTCTTCTTGAGCGAACCACTGGCCATGTGGTTGTTAATATCAATGGGAAGAATACCAGGTATATACTAATTTATTTTGATCCTTTCTTACAGCAAGTTATGTATCATTGGGAAGCTTAGAGTTTACTTGTCACCCTGTTACTTCTGTGTGTTAGGTATTGTGTATTAGAATTAAAGTATGGCACTGATACTTCTGTTCAATCTAGTGTTCAAAATTTTTTCCCATGCCAGGTTGGATGTTCTCGGTCTGCATGAATTTGATAGTGTCCGGAAAAGAATGTCTGTTGTAATTAGATTTCCCAACAGCAGTGTGAAAGTTCTTGTGAAGGGTGCTGACAGTTCAATGCTTGGTATTCTAGACGTAGAAGATAGTAAGAATACCACGGTAAAACAACCAACAGAAAACCATTTAGCTGATTATTCATCACATGGTTTGAGAACTCTGGTAATTGCTGCTAAGGATTTAAATGATGCTGAATTTTCTGAATGGCAAGCAAGATATGAAGAGGCTAGTACTTCACTAACAGAGAGATCGACAAAGCTACGCCAAGCAGCTTCTCTAATTGAGAAAAATCTAATTCTTCTTGGGGCTACTGCTATTGAGGACAAACTGCAAGATGGTGTACCTGAAACCATAGAATCTCTTCGGCAAGCTGGAATAAAAGTATGGGTTCTTACCGGGGATAAACAGGAAACTGCAATCTCAATAGGCCTCTCATGCAAACTTTTGACTCTTGATATGCATCAAATTATCATAAATGGCTCATCAGAAGATGAATGCAGATTCCTCTTAGCAAATGCAAAAGCTAAGTATGGAATAAAATTAGAGCAAAGTAGAGATGGAACACTGAAGACGAAGAAGAAATTTGATTATGATATTGTTGATTGCAATGATGAGAAAAGAACTCATGGTATTTTAATAAATGAAACTGGAAAACAGGATCTCAGATGTTCTGGAGTTACAGATGAGTTGAGATTTTCAGGTGAAAAGTATGCAGTTTCTGATGATATTCCATTGGCACTGATTATAGATGGAAATAGTCTAGTTTACATATTGGAGAAAGATCTTGAGACAGAGGTGCTATTCTTAATTTGCTTATATATTTTCTATATCTGATGTAGAGGTGTCCAATCTATTCAAACCAAACTGAACTGTTGTGGTGTCATTTTCTACAAACAAAACTAAAGGGAACTGAAATGTTTTCGTTTATTTTTCAGTTTGATTTGTCAATTTTTTTTCATTCAATAAAATCACAGAAGCTAACTTATATTTATGCCATTCAAACCCGAAACTACCTGAACTGAACAGCACTAAAGATGTAGATTATTTATTATTATTTTTCTTTTAAATAAAATATTTGACATCACTGGCTGTAATATGGCATATGCTGACTATATCAAAGGAGTTCTAATGCAACATATCTCTTTTACTTTCTCAGCTTTTTGATTTGGCAACTTCCTGTAGAGTCGTTCTTTGCTGTCGAGTTGCCCCCCTGCAGAAAGCTGGAATAGTAGATCTGATTAAAAGCAGGACTAGTGACATGACTCTTGCTATTGGTGATGGTAAGTTAGTAACTTATGCATGATTTTATGTGATTATGATGCACTTTTGTAGCAATGATGCTGTGCATTTAAAGATGCACACTCTTTGATGAAAATTATTGGTGGGCTATGTGCATCTAATTTTCATTTTTTTTAAATAGAGACCTTGTTGTTCTATATTTGAAAATGCACTAATTAGGGAATGAAGCCAACTTATAACACATAATCGAATACACTAAGGGTGCCTTTGATTCAAGTTATAACCTTGGTTATGTGATTATCAGGTAATCACATAACCATGGTTATGGGGAATAAAAGATAATCTAATATTGTTTGGTTCAACCCTAGGTAATAATCTAATTTAACATTCACTGTATTACCTTTGATTTACACTTTTACAACTAAATCAATTTGATAGTTGATTAATTTTTTTAGAATAAATTAAATTAAATTAATAATATTAATAATTTAAAATAAACACACTAATGTCATCATATCCTCTTCCGAATCCCTCCTCCAACTTCTCTTCTTCACCTCCGCTCTCTCCTCCTCCTTTCTTTACCTCAAACACTCTTTCTTCAAGACCTAGCCTTTTCACCCTCTTCTTCTTGTTCCTAACCACATTCCCCACCCCCTTTGCCTCCTAATTCGAGACATTGGCTGGCTTAGCTTGTAGATGCTCTCAAGAGCGGTGGTGACCTCATCGTATCCTGAATCTCTGGCGCAAGCATTAGCGGAAGGAGTGACTGTGTCGGTAGAGACCATGGCGGCCTCCCCTCTCTTGTACTGTTTCTTGGGGCTCTTTTTCGCCTCCTTGATGGGAGGGGACAATGACGGCTTCGGAGCACTTGGGGGCGGGTCCTCCTTTGAAGGACAAGATGATGAAAGGTCGTCGTAGTAGCTACGAACGATGGACCACAAATCTTCTGCCGAACACTGATCGGGAGGTTGAGTTGGGAACGCCGATCGGGAGGCTGAGTTGGGAACAACCTTTATCATTCCACATAGGAAATCAGACGGCGGGAATGGGATGATGGGAGGTGGAGATGTGACCATGGCGGCCTGCCAAGGGTAATTTTGGAATTTTTTTATTAACTCCAGAATCGTGGAAAATCGTACACTTTCGAGGTATTTCGAGTCTGGGTTATATCCCTCATTTGTTGACGTGGCAGGCATGTTCCATTATTGGGAATTGCTCATTATCTAAATCAAGCAAGGTTTTTGTTGATAACTTTGGATATATAACAAAAGTTATCAACAATAACCTTGAAGCAAATGCTGCCTAAGCATGGAAAATGATAACCTTGAAGCAAATGCAGCCTAAGCTTGGAAAATGACTAATACTTTTGATCTTTAAGGAAATCCACTAAACTGTTTATGTATTTGTTGTCTTTGATGTAGTACAAGAATACTCTAACACCAAGTTGATGTAGAACTAAATCACAAACCACAGAAAATTGGGATGAAATTGATGAAGCACAAGATAACAATCTCACACAGAGAAGTTGAACCTTAGATTAATTGAAGAGAAATTTTATTTATTGACTATGCCATCCAGATTAGGAAAGAAATATCTTTAATTGGGAAAACTAATAATTCCAGTAAACTACTACCAAATTAAAAGATAGTTTTACAAAGTAACAAATTCCAAACTAAAATGGAACAATTACCAAATAACTCAAAATCAGAATTCAAAAGTTATTCATTTTCTTGTTTACATTACCTAGCGATGTATCCTAGCACTTTACTAAAGGAATATCTGGAACCAAAAGTAAAGGGACACCATCTTAGAAAAGCTGTGGGAAATGCAGTAGTTTGCAAGGATAACAAAAAGGGTAACACGAATGACCATATCCCAATAGCAACTGCAGTCATATCTCCATTTGCGCCTTCACTTTGACACTATATAAATTAATATTCTGTGTATGCCCAAATTCACAATTGCCAGCACTAGAAGTCTGAAAATGCACAGTGATCAAGTGGATTGGTTGTATAATCCTATTGTCGCTACCAATGAGCCATCTCAAAGTTCAAAACTCATTACCATATTATTAGCATTTCTGTTGTTATGTCAGAGTTGTCAAATTATGGTTTAATTCTCATCCATCAACTCTCTCTCTCTCTCTCTCTCTCTCTCTCTCTCTCTATTTATAGCATAAATCAACCATCAATGTCCCCGGGGCAAATTATGGTTGTCACCCAGTGATCGATCCTCAGTTACGACGTATTTGCAGAATTTTCCTCCAAATGGAGAATGCAATCAAAGGATGCTGGTCTCTGGATTGACCGTCGTATGCGCTTTCCGATTTACCCTGGTGGTCGGTGGGAAACTTCCTGGGACCGGGCCGGCCACCCCCAGGGATTGAGTCCATGAGACTGACTGGGCATAAATCAACCATCAATAACTATATGCATGCTCATTTTATATGAGCATTACAGAAATATCAATTTATCAGGCAATCCAAATTTACTATTATAAAATGCATGAACAAGGGAGGGTTGATGAAGAATCCAATTAAATGTAATTCAACTAAGCAATTTAGGAATAAACGGTCAAGTATCATTCTCTTTGATTGTGCTATTTGACTGGCGAACTAACCAAGCTTCTACCCTAGGTTTCCCTAACATTTTAACCAAAGACAAATAGAAAAGGGGTTTATCCTTTAGCATGCTTTGACTACAAGGAGAATTTTCAATATTATGAGGTGGACCAGTCTTTTTCTAATGGATGGTTTGGTATCTCTCTATTAGAGATTTTTTGAGGGAATCAATTCTGTAGGTGACCATAATGCCTATTGTCCTGAAATTTCCAGCAAATGATACTGTCAAAAACACCATAAAAGAGCTCTTGGAAACTCACTCGTATCTTCTGTTTTATTTAGGTTAAACTGTTCATCTCTTCCTCAAATCACTGTTGTTCCTCAACTCCTCCTAAGGAGTCAGAGATCTGTATCATCTGTTACAAGGCTCTTCAAGTGAGGCCATTTGAATTGATGGCTGATAATTGTTATAACAACAACAAAAATAACAAAACCTTTATTCAACAAAGTGAGTTTGGCTATATGGATTTTTTACGTCATTGGGGATCGCCCCTAGTATATTCTCATTTATATCTAAATGAATTTTCAAATCTTATTTGGTCTCTCTTTCTTGATTAATGTGCATAACTGTTGTTGGAAAATTTCTCTTAGTGCAAGTGTTCTTCCCATCAACTTCAACAACAATCCAGAACACATGCCCTCAATATGTCCTCTAAGGTCTTAGCGGTGACTAGCCATCTCTTTAAAGGTGAAAAGATGACACAATGGGTTGCCCCTTTGTATTACTAAGAAATGAACTGACTTGGTCAATCAGTCCCAAAGACCCAAATGGTGAGTTGTGCCAACCCATTGGATTTTAGGTCCAATTATGAAATCCATAGTTAGATGCTCTTACATCCATTCAATTGTTGGAAAAGGTGATAATACTCACCCCAGACGCCCATCCACTGTCTGCCCTAAGGTCTTGTGGAAAGGAGATAAATCACAGTACCGAGCGGCCTCCTAGGTGGGAGGAACTAATTCCCCAAGGGCATGCACATGTGGGGATTCAAATCTTGCGCCATTGGTTCAAATCTACCACCCGAGTAGCAACTCGGCGATGCTGGTCCTCCTGCTTATATCTTGATTGCTTATGATGGATGTAGACAATTTGTTTCTGGGTGCACGTGCGAGATGTGTTCCTAAAGTCTAAATAATTTTATACCATGGCGCTTCTGTAATGCTGAGGAAATGGAAGCCCAAGTTTGCGGTGGAGTTTGAAATGATTCCTGAGAGATCAGACACTTTCGTTTCATCTTGGGATGAAACGACACTGGTTCTCTGGATAGTATTTCAGTGTCCATTGGTTTGAGGCTATCTCTTATGCTGCTGGGATGAAGTCATTTTGCCTTTGCTTTCCCCAAATAATGTGGGTCTTAGTGGCTTTAATTTCCATGGCCACGGTTATACTTTGCTGATAGGCAATAACTTATGCAGATAATAAAGAATCCTGAATAATGAAATCTAGGTATCAAACAAAGGCGCTTACTTGTTATGCTATGTTGCCATCAGTTCTTGGAAAAAGTCTATGATATATTTAGCCAACATTTTTGAGAGCCTTGCTAGATGTGAATGAACTCCTGATGTGTATTGATAAATGTTTTCATTTAATATTTTTCTTGAAAAGAGTCCTGAAATGCCTCCTAGGATATGGACATTTGGATCACTTTCATCATGGTCCACATCATCTTCCACAAGGCTCTAGCAACTTTGTTGAAATAGTTAGTGGCAAAGTTGTCCTTTTCATCTTTCAATACTCGGAGAACTTAAAAACATCTTTTATATTGTTGAGCGAGTTTTGGGCTTTCGATGGGTTAGAGTGGTTACAAATACCCTAAATTTAATTGCAAATACATGAACTTTAGAAATCAATATTCTCAAATAGTGTTTATGAGTGGTGGTGCCACAACTACAGGAATAAGAATGAGTGACTTGACTGATTGGTGGTGCCACAACTACAAGAATAGGAATGACCGACTTGACTCATTTTAATTTTCGTAACTATTGGTCCTTGTTAGGACAGATGAGGCTGAGATGGTTGAATGTTAGAGAGTAGGTGAATAGCAATCATACCTCCAAATGGGATTCAAAGTTCTCTTGCTAATTCTTAGCAAGATCATAAAAATTAGTGTAGCGGAATAAATATAAACACAAATACAAGCTTACCACAATTGCTAACACGTTGTTTGACAACTCCTAAGGTTTATACTTTAAAACATATGATCCATTGGTGGATAACTTCCAGAAAACCATTATTTTTTTTCCTTCTCGATCAACTACTAGAGGGGAGAAACCTCTTACAACAAATGTTACAAGAATTACAAAGAGGAAAGACAAGGGATACAAGTGGTATCTAATAGGGTTTACTCGATTCTTTTTTACCAACTTTCAAGCCTTCATCGAGTCCCATTTATAACCTTCAAACCTTCATTTTCACTTGTGTTAAATTAATCTATCGTCGATTAGTCAATTGGAAGCACCCATCAATTTATTGATGAACAATAGCTGTTGAGACATCAAACTATTGTGCACAACTGACTTCTTCCTCCCTTCTCAATTGATTGATCCCAACAACAACAATAATCAAGTCTTATTCCACTAGGTGAGGTCAACCATATAGATTTTTCTACATCATTGGACTCTATCCCCTACTATATCATTATCTATATTTAAATAAAATTTATTTTGTTTTATTGTTGTTAACCGAGCTTTATCTTGTTTTATCGTTGACTGATCCCATCACTAGTTAATTAATATAGTTGATTGCCTAATCAATTGAGCCACGAATATAAATATTATATTTGTTGGCTCCTCAATATGAGTCAATTACCCAGTTGACTTAGCTCTCACAACTCCTTAGTACAATTTAGTTCCAATAACTAGAACTTGACTCTAATATTCCTAATGATTGAGTTTTGCGCCTAAGTTGATTTTTGCCTTTGCTTTATGTATGCAGGTCACTCAACTCTCACAGCTTGATTTTGTTCCTAGGTCGTCTTATGTTGTTACTCGTCCCTCGGATGCACTTGAGCTCTCGGTTCCTTCATGTGTCATCCTTTACACTTCACTTATGTAGTTCATCTTCATCAATTGTCGTTAATGTTATCCTTGATGCTCCTCGTCTTGCACTCCCTTTGATGCTTTACATCCTTCTTTGATGCCTATGGAGCTTAAGCCATCAAGCTATGCATCCTTTGATCTCTATGGAGCTTGAGCCATGGAGCTACCAACTTGGCTGCGCCAAGTCATGCTCCAAAGTTGCTCTAACACCACCTCAGTGCTTTTGTCTTGTAGTTCCTCGGTCGCCTCATGGAACTTTCTTCAATTTCTATAGACTTCCAAGCTACTGAGTGTGTAGATTTAGATGTGCCAAGCCATCATCAGCATAATCTCAACTTCGTTAAATCTCGAGCTCTCCAACCTTCATGTGTGATCCAACAAGTCTCTACACGCTTAAACATGCATATCAATCACACAAGGCAATGCTTAAATCCATTGTGCAAACATCAAAACTGAAGGTCACACTAGACAACTCGGGGCAGGCTAAACCCAAGGCCGCACTAATGTATTGAGCTCTCCCAAAGAGTTTAGGACCACAACAAATACTATGGGGTCTATGTGTCATAGCCAACCTTGATCACATCGTCTACCATGCATTGTAGCTCCAACACTTGACATTGCCTAAAAAAAGGCTTAACAAGGAGGTGACTATAGAAACTTCAAGGAGAAAAGTAATTATGCTATTAGAATAATATTGACTCAAAATATGGAATCCTATTAAAGAAAAAAGTAACATGAGTGCACAAACATAATAAAACCATCAACAAAAACGTTGATTCCAGTATAAGAATATTAATTGTATTTTGATGTCTCAAATGCCCCCTTTCCCTTTGCTCTTTGTTGTGTGTTGATCATTAAAAAGTAGCAAAAAGGCCAAATAATGCATGTTACTTATCTAATTCTTTTTGTATCCACTTATTTATAACAAGAGATAAAAAACAGGAAAATGTTTGTTAATGGTTAAAAAATGTGCAGGAAACTATTTTCACATACATAGTAAGTAGAAAGAACATTGCTCATAAAGTTTTAAATGCGTTACTAGAAGGAAATAGACAAATGAAAGCTCCATAAGTATGAAAAGTCCAAAGTTCCAATAGCAAATATGTCTTAGAGCATCTAGTAAATCGAGAAGTGGAAACATAAGCCACATCATCTTGGAAAAGCCAAGAAGGAAATGCAGCATATGTAAGGATAACAAAAAGGGTAACATAAATCAACATATTCCAATAGCAACCATGTTAGATCTCCATATTATAGTCATGTTAGATCACCATATCTCTGTGAGTTTTTCCTTGTGCTGAAATACTAGTACGATTGTTGCAATATTGGTAGTAGAAAAATACATATTCACCAGTGACTGATTGGATGTGTTGTTGGAAAAATGTTTGCTTATCTGTTAACAAGCCAACTTGAGGTTCAAACTCGTCATTATATTATTAGCACCACCCCTTAGGTTTTCCCATAGTTTTCTCATCCTAATGGTCTTTTCTGATTCATCAACTAATTATATAGGAAACATAATGGAAAAACATATACACACCAAAAATCTACCACCAATAATATTGCAATGACAGTAGATGCTTACTCATTTTATGGGGAGGATTATAAAAATAACAATTTATCAAGTAATTCAAGTCTTCTATCATTATATGATGAACAAGGGAAGATTATTAAAGAATCCAATAAAATTTGATTCAACTTGATCAATTTAGAAATAAAAGATCAAGCAAGGATTATTTTCTTTGATTGTGGTTTTCTGTCATTGTGACCTAATGAAAGTTTCTATCCTAGCAAAAGACAAATATAAAAGGGGTTTCAACTGTTAGAATGTCTTAACTGCAAGAAAAATATTCAATACTATAAGGTGGAACAATCTTTTTCCAATATATGGGCTACTAGCTCTATATTAGAGACAGTTTGAGAGTACCACATTCATTTGCAACCATAAGGCTTTCTGTCCTGACAGTAATTAGCACAGTAGAAAACACCATGAAAAAGCTCTTCAAAACTCTGCCAAACTCCTTACTCATCACTTCCCTTTTAACCATCCATCTCACCCTTAAATCATTCCTAAAAAATATAAAAGAATTTTTTGGTTTTTTTTCATATAAAGACACACTGGATTGCCAAATGAATAAGCAAGTTAAGAGGTAAGGGCTCCAAACAAAGATTACATAAATTGTGTCCTAGGTCACCATGGAGGAAAGTGTCACAATAACAATGGGGTACCCCACAACAAAGGGATGAAGATCCTATCTCAGTATGAAATTTGCAGCTGATGTGATGCTTTTGAGAATCCTAAATGATTGTAGTCCAGTAAGTGCAATAAAGGCAAAACTAGAGAAAATGCCAAGGCAAGAGAAGTAATAAGAGGCCTTGTGACTAAATCGCTTACCTGCAAAAGGAGCATGTGCTCCATGTCACAAGCTTTCAGACAAAATCGAATAGAAGGCACTATGAAATGCCATACACACTTATTCTTATCATTTGGTTGCACATATGCAAGACCAATTCAACCGCTAACAAGTCCAAGATGGAATAAAAGAGATAAGATCAAACATCTCTCACAGAAAGGACATGGTTCATTAGAGCTCACCAATTGAGGATGCTGCCAGTGCACACGTGAAAATATGCCCACTAGATGCTACTGCCTCTGTACGTTGTTGTTTGGCATGGAGGTGAAGCACAAGAAAATAAGAAGCATCTGGAGGAAGAAGCAGGGAAGCTAGCTTTGCTGATGGGGTACAGATGGATCTTTTGAGAGCTAAATGAAAAGGGCTGCTTAACCATGATAACTACTTGAGATCATGAGCTCGGGAAGGAAGGGAATTGAGCACTGAAGGGGGAAAGAATCACATGATTTGTGCTATTGTTGCAAAGAAAGCTCACATTCAAGCTGGCACAGAAGATGCTACCAGAGAAGGAAAGAACCATGTGATCTGTGCTGTTGTTGCAAAAAAGATAGCCCATATTTGAGTGGGCATTATGGATGTTGGAGATCTTGAAGTGGAGGGGCAAACAACTTTTGAATCACAAGCTAGGAGTTACAATCTGCAAGGTTCGTGAGTAAAGGCTATGAACTAGAGGAGAGGGGAGGGAAGGAGAGTAAGGGTTTAGGTTCAAGTTTGTGAATTGGGTTATAATGGGTCATGTGTTTGTTATTGGCTTTGTGTTTTAAGGATATAATAGCTCTAACACAAGGTAGCATGGCTGATCTAAAAAACTTCAACATGAGAGCAAATTATGATTCTATTTATAGGGTGATCCGAGTGTATGATAACCTTTGTATTTTCCAAACCTATGTTTTCTCCCTTATGGTCATGTCCTTTTCACCTGAAGGGGAATAAGAAATTTGCATGCAGAAGAAACCGTCGTCCAGAAAAAAAAAGTTTACTGAGCTATGGAATAATATTTAACTCGAAAATAATTCATATGGATGTTGCAAAGCTAGTTGTAATTGCTCACACCCATTTTCCACACACTGATTTTCCTTCATTTCTGGTATAGCCATCATGGTTTTAGTGAACTTTGATTTGTGTTCTAATACTTGAAAGAAAGCAGAATGCTATTGTATAACATTCATTTAATTTCAAAATTTGTAAATGTTTTGCTAACACTACTTTGCAGGGGCAAATGATGTTTCAATGATCCAAATGGCTGATGTTGGTATTGGCATCTGTGGCCAGGAAGGCCGTCAGGCAGTCATGGCTTCAGATTTTGCTATGGGGCAGTTCTGTTTTCTGAAAAGATTGCTCCTGGTACATGGTCACTGGAATTATCAGCGTATTGGCTATTTGGTTCTTTACAACTTCTATCGCAATGCTGTATTTGTCTTAATGCTGTTTTGGTAAGTATGGCACTGATACCCTGTCATAATCTGTTAGCATTATTATTTAATTTTAATATGTTTGTTGGCTATATAGTAATTCTAATGAGTTATGTTTATTGACTATATAGTAATTTTAACGGGTTATGTTCTTTGGCTTTACTAAAATTGAAAGTTGGTTGATTGCCATTTTAGTGTCTGGGGTCATATGAAACAGATTTTACTTTATTCGTTCTTTTGGAAAAAGAATGAAGTCTCTTCTACCTCCCAAGTTTAAAGTCTCAGTACTGGTTTCAGTTTCATCCCCAGCTTGAAACTATTCTGTTTGTCAGTTGGTGACAACACATGGTATGGATCAGCATGTTTGCTGACATTTTTTCAAAAGGCCTGGGGGAGCAATGACTGATCAAGCAACAGTAATGGTGATTTCAGAAGACAAGGAGAAGGGTGCTGGAGAAGACGTTGGAGAAGAGCCAATGCTGGGGAAGAGTCGGAGAAGATGATTTGATGTGTGCCTTGTTTTGCTGATTTATGAGTGCAAAAGGATAAATCTTTCATCTGTGTTGTTCAGCACGACACAACTCAACATTTTAATGTAGGATCGATTAAAGCGCTAGAGGAGGGGGGGAGGGGGAGGGTGAATAGCGCTTTAGCGTTTTCAACCGATTTTCGACGTTCGATACGAAAGTGTAAGATAAGAGTACGATTAGCGGAAGACTAAAGTAAATAAAGAAAACTGAACACAAGCCTTTTTTTACTTGGTTCACAGCCGAAGGCTGCTATTCCAAGGCCCATTTCTCTCAGTGAGACCCTAAACCTGCATTGAAAGTTAGTCTAAAAACATGCAAAGTAAAGGTTTGTAGAGTCAGTTCCTAGAATTGTCTCTTGGTTTTAACTTTAGGTCTCCGGTGAGACCCTGGATTAGACCGACGCCTAATGTTCCCTTTGAGAACGCGTCCTGACCCACTCCTCTCAGGAGAGATTACCTTGTGCCAACCAAGTTTTCCAGACTTGTTGGACTTTTGCTCGTCTCTGTTCTTTGCCCCCAGGATTTGCTACTACGGCTTGGTCCTCCAGACTGCCCAGACTTCATCACGTCCTTTGGTCCTCCTGACCGTACACGACTGGATTTGTGCCATGCTCCTTGGTCCTCCTGACCCTGCATGGACTTTCACTTGGTGCTCTTGACTCTGCCAAGTCTTCCGCCTGATCCTCCAGACCAGGACTTGTCCGTGCCTAGCCGCAACTAGGACTTAGTCCTTTGCTTAGCCTCAATTAGGACTTTGTTCAAACCTGTGCTCCCTGCACACTTAGATTAGTAATGCTAGCTCAACACACACTTAACTTGAACCTAGTGCCATTATCAAAACTAAGGTTCGATTGTCTGGTGCTTTCCACACCAACATTTAATCCATGCACTACCATAGTCTTTCAGATTTTTTATGTCCTTAGCCTGTGTTTTCTGATGCCAATGCTGTTTAACTACGATCTCTTTTTTTCAGGAACTAACAAATCTAGCATTTGACAATGCATTATGAAATAAAAAACTTTCAATTCTCCAAGCATGATGGAATTCATACCCATGGCTATTTACCATCTAGTTTTTGAATGATTTATTTCCCTAACAATTTTATGATGATTGAGGAAGAGATATTTGAGTGTTATTTGCACAACCTGCCAAATTTACCATTCATACTTTCCTTGAATTTCAAATAGACAACTGCTGTTCATAGCTTGTGGTTCAGTTCCAGCAAATATAAAATTAGATTTAGTCCTCTTACTAGTTTCATATATCTGGCCTATTTTGTCACTTTGTATATTTAAAACATGTCAGTTTCTCCTATGTAATTATTAATTTTCTGTCCTTATATTGGTGAATTTGTCTCCCATGTTAAGGATTTTTTTCCTCATTTGTTTTTCTACCAATGATGAATAGGATTATTTATTTTTCTAGATTGAGATATGGTATTTTGATTTTGAAACCCATTGTCTTCTTTTCCTTATAGTGAAATCAGTCTGGGTGGTTTTTTATAATAGTTATGATTGTGGTAAAATATTCACTATGGAACATATTAGCCTTTTCTAATGGGCAACTTTAATAATTCATATTCTTCTGATTATGTATTTAAAATGCTTATACATTTAGGTCAAGGTTCATCATTTCAAATTTATTTGATAATATATGTTACTTCTTTTTTTGAAAATAACTCATGCCAATGCGCACAAGCTCGATGACTAATTTTCTCTTGGATGCTAACAGTGAGGACAATTTGGAGGCATACTTTTATGTCAAAGTCTGATGCACACTAAGCCTGGTTGTTTCAGATTCCAATTTTCATAAGTTAATTAATTCCTTATTCTATTTGATAAGATCTAAATGCCCAACAATAGATTATCACATTCAATTACTTAAAAATCATATGTTCCAAATTTTGTGTTTTTTTTTCATTGGTGGATTAACTCATGAACATGGTGAGTATATGGAAAAACACATACCACATTTGTTATTTTTTTGGGAATTTGTGTCTTGAATTGTTCATCAAGAGTCGTAGCGTTGTTTGGGTTTGCTTCTCTTTATATATTTGATCATCCAACATGTTTTTTGTTCAATGATGTCAACTGTGGTACTTTAGTCTATCATTTTCTAATATTGCGTAGTTCCTTCCTTTTCCCATATTTAAGGTACAAACTCATTTAGCCATCAACATCAATTTCCCAAAATTCTGTGCTTCAGTACACTTTCTGACATACTTTTGTTACAGGTATGTCTTATGTGCTGCATTTTCAAGTGTATCTGCTGTGACTGATTGGAGTAGCGTATTTTATTCTGTCATCTATACATCTGTCCCTACGGTTGTGGTTGGTATTATGGACAAAGATTTGAGCCACAAAACTATCCTTCATTATCCAAAACTTTATGGAGCAGGATATAGACAAGAGAGCTATAACCTACACCTATTCTGGATCACAATGTTTGATACCTTATGGCAAAGTCTTGTTCTTTTTTATGTACCACTATTCACATACCGAAACAGCTCAATTGACATATGGAGTATGGGCAGTTTGTGGACTATCTCTGTTGTTATCCTTGTGAATGTTCACCTGGCTATGGACATCAGACGATGGGTGTTGATTACTCATCTTGCTACATGGGGTTCTATAGTGACTACGTATATGTGCATGCTGATAATAGATTCCATTCCAATTTTCCCAAATTATTGGTTTGTATTTCTTTCTTTCTCTTTCAAATTGAACTGACTTAGTATTTATTCATAATTTGTTGTATCAACTATTTCAGGACAATATATCGCTTAGCAAGTTCGAGGACTTACTGGCTCACCATTCTTCTTACAATGATTTTGGCATTGCTTCCTCGCTTTCTATGCATTGTGATCCATCAGATTTTTTGGCCTTCTGACATTCAAATAGCCAGGGAAGCTGAGATTTTAAGAAAGACATATGACCAAGTAGGTTTGAAGCTCTGATCATGTTATCAAGGACAAGAATAGCTAAAATTTCAATAGACTTTACTTCTCAAACTTGAATTGGAACATAATGTAGCTTCTACACTGCTTGTTGCTGATTGCTTCTTGGTATGTTCTAGTATTGCTTTTCTCATGCTCATGTGGATAATGTAGTTTTATTTTAGTATAGGCTTGCATCACTCTTATTGAACATTGAATCTAAGGGGACAGAAGTACCTCTTTTAGCTTATTTTAGTTGTCTTCATAAAGATTTAAACCACTTTCTGGGGGATGTTGACATTATAAACATCTCAATCAGGCATTAGCACACTGTGATGTATTCTTTTAGATGCTGTCTATCTATAGTTTCTTCTTACCAACACATTTATGTTTGTTATGATGTTTTGTTTCTTTTTGAGGATATTGTGTCACGCCCTGAGAGTATTTTCGTCCGACAAATTGGACGGTACCCTCTAGTGATAATATAAGAACAATGATACCAAACCAATTAAAATCCAACACAAATAACTGAATTAATTATAACTAATTAACCAAAACACCATAATTAATTTAATTAATTAACCTATTAATTATTAAACCCAAATAACTTAATTAATCATCTCATTAATTATCAATTAATTTGACCGATTAATTACCGATTACTAACAAATCAACAAATTTACAGATACCTTAATTAAATCTCTTTGGCTTGCCAGAATAGGGATGACGACTGGCGATTGGCGACTGACGGCGCGTGGTGTCAGGCTCGCTCAGTTTAGGAGGGTAGAAGTTGAGTACTACTTCAAACGAAACGGACCAAGAGAACAGTTAACTACGATTGCCGATATAGGTGTTGCCAGCGGCGGCTAGTACCCAACGGCTTCGGCGGTGAGTGGTACTAACTTGGTGGTTGTGTGTGAGTTCGACCGTGAGAACTTGATTGGTTCGTAGCATGGGCAATGGACTAGTTGGTTAGGCTTCTGCTCGGGGCCGACATTGAGGGAGGAGAGGGATGTGGCATCAGGATCAACCGCTTGTGTGGATGGCGCCAACGGTCAGGAAGGGAGAAAGGAGTAGCGTTGTTTGATGAACTTAGGTTTTTTAAATTAAAACTTAGTGAAATTAATTCTATTAACTCCTAAAATAGGGTAGCCCAAACAGGTTTCTAAAACCCTAACCGAATTATCTGATTAAAATATTCATAAATTCATTTTAAATTCTAAAAATTCCAATAAATTTTATTTATTCACATAAATTTATTTCCTTAATAACTATTAATTATATTATTACTATTTTCTTAAATAAATTCAATTAGATCCACTTTTAACCGTTTTAATCCTGATTATCTTAAATATTAAATATAATATATATATATATATATATATATATTATTTCTTTGTATATATAACATATTGCTTCTCTTGATCCTTGTTAAAATTGGTTACACTTAGCATGATGATTTTTCTATCCTTTTAACCTTGACAGTCTTAAGACTATTATCCTTTGTGTTTATAGGTGGATGACACCATTATGGACTATGAAATAAATAAGCTACTACAAAATCGAAGATCATAATTGTGATTGACTTGCATATCCAAGATACATATCTTGATAACCAACAGCTATAGTTAACTATGAAAATTAACATAGTTGCCCATGCAAAGACATTCTTCATGGTTTGATGACTTCTTTCTATAATCTTAATCCAAAGATATAAAGTTTCACTCGAAACATCATAAAATACTTCAGTATGATTCAACTGTTTGTGAATCTACACCTGAAATGGTAACTCATTAGGGCAAAATCTTCATTAAGTTCTTGTGACTTCACCATGTTTAGTAATGAGAAGGGATTTTTTACAAACTTCCTTCTATGCATTAGTTCATTAAATTCATAGTTCATATGTAGATTATTATTGGTTATTTTAGCATCCTGACTCTGCAATTCCTGATGTGTGTAATTTAGTCCTTTGGCCAAAATATTCACAATTTCAATCCATGTTTCGAACCAAATGCAAACTGTAGCTTCTTGGAGGGTGCAAAACGTTTGAGTTCAATATCTTGGTTCTTGATTTGAATTGATTTCTATTGTGTTATAATTAGTTTGTACTTCTTGTCTGCTTTTAGTATTGTAATTTCTTACTCGCTTGTGTTCCTTTTTGAGAAACGGGCAAAGTCAACTGGAAATGCCACTTCTAGTGTACATGATACCAACGTTAAAGAAATGAGATTTCATGAAGCCAGCTATAAGATCCAAAGTTGATCTTTGTTGACTGGATTATTTCTGTGACTCTTATCTTCACTAGAGAGATTGGTTATAGTTTCTCGTCTATGCCATGTCATCTTGATCCACTGATTTTTTATTGTGAACAAATTTTTTTTCCTATTAATAAATTGAATTTCAGTATAAGTTTCTGTTTTTGGCCAAACAGGTATAATTGTTTTTGTGCAACAGCATTCTATCTCTTTACTGCCTAAAGTTCCAATTATTCCAGTTAAGGACTCTGTCTTCTTAGACAATTGTTTTCTACTCAGTGATGCATATAACTGGTGTAATCTTTTCTTCAATGGGAGTGCAACTTCTGCCACATTTTAGAATCTAACTCTCGGTACAAATTTCTGACAGGCACGTTTTAAAAGTTCAAGGTTTTAGTATTGATTGGAAGGGATAGCTAAGGCAACATGATCTCAAGCCTTCAACTTGGTTTCCATACTTGGCCGGCTACTGAAGAAATGACACATATATGGCATCGTGTACATAATGTATTTGATTACAGTATGGCTAATATCATTTGGCCTCAAAAGAAACTAGGTGATGATAAGTAGTACATAGCTGTGAGAGCATTGCACATTTTCTAACCTCCCCTTTGTCCTCTTTTTCTTTTTTTGTTTTCATTGTCAGGAAATGTATTTAATTTTAACTCAAACAAACTCTAGCACTCGAGTTGTCTCTTTTGTGGTGTTGCAGTGAAGCAGATAGTTACATACAGTGCTAAAAGTAGAATGAGTAGGACTCAGTTCTATATAGTTATCTCATTTAATGTCTAAGGTAAAAAAATATGACCTAGTTCTAAGGTAAAATAAATATGATTCAACCAGGGCATGGAAATAGAGAGGATTTGTGAATGACATTTTGCAATTAGGACGAAAATTACCACTGATCATCTGCTAGTTTCATAGGCTTGTTTTTTCCTTCTTTCTGCTCTTACCAGTCACAATTTGCATGTGTAGAGCTAATTATTTTCTATTTGTCAGTAGTTAACAGAAGTTGGATTAGTTGATCAAAGAAAAGTTCTGTTTAGTTTCAATGTTGAAGGTCGATTATGATTCCTAATTAGTTGATAAAATATGACATTTTTAGACGTTCAAACTTTTCTTTGAGTAAACAAACTTTAATTTCTGACTTGTCGTCTACGAACATTTATGATAGAACAAAAATTTGGTCAGTCCATTAACATGTATCTATGGTCAGACGTCGAGATCAAGAATCAGTTAAACGCTTGTTAACTTTAAGATTTAACACTAATTTTCTAATTCAAATAAATGTTAAAAATTTTGTTATGAAATTTCAATATTGTGACCATGTAATTCTAATTGTTTGATTTTTTTTGTATTGTTTAAAAACTATAAAATTTTATGAACCAGGTAATGTTTTGAATTAACTAAAGGACATAATTTCACAAACTAAAGTGATGAAATTTCTACCTTATACATTCATTCATCACACAAACAATGCATAAACCTCGACCAAACCTAGAACCCATTAATATGGGTTTAACCCTCTTGTTCCATCAAAGATTATTTGAAAGTCCTCAATCTTTATCCATGATTCCTTTCTTTGGTGAAGCTCTAGACACTGCACGTCGTCCTCAAAATCTCTGTGATGGCTGATCACGCATTTACATATATAAGCAGATTTTCATTGCGCACAAGTGTTTTCTCCATTTTTTCCTCTGTTTTCGTCAATCTAATGAACAGGCTACATTCTTATGTTCCTAGGCTAGTGTGGGATATATTGGTGATGTTAGAAATAATTAACAATTAGTGTATTATAATAAAAATATAAATAAAATGCATATAACAATTGCTAACAATATCTAACATATATACTTTTGTGTATCACTCCTTAATACATCAAAAAAAAAAAAAAAAAAAAATATATATATATATATATATATATATTTGTGACAACTTTTAGAGGTGGAAATCCTCTTACAAGCACTTGATTGCAATTAGAAATTCAAGAATGAATAGGAGTGTAAAATAAGCCTAAGATTAACAACAATTTATATCTTCAAACATTAGCCTTAAATATTCTCCTTGACCTCTTTTTTATAACCTTCATTTAGCCTCACTTGTTTTTTGATTGTATTTATACTGATCGGTCAACTAAATTTCTCCATAATTCAACTATTATATTGTAATAGTTAGATTATCTAATCGTTTTTGCACAACTTTTTCATGTTAATGGCTCTCTCCAATTTTCTGAGAATGATTCCTAATTAATTGATTTATTGGTGTAAAAAGTATTAGATAATTGAATACGTATTTTGATACTGACAAAGGGTTAAGATTATGTTATGGATTAATGAGCTAATTTAAATGTACAGGTAGCATAGGAAAGTCTTAGTTAGAGGTTAGATAAGACAAACCCTAACTGGAGATTAGGCAAAGAAGACTTGATTAATGGGACTGGGTAAGGAAGACTTGGCAGATCGAGGTCACTAGGCGAGGAGTCTAGGCAGGTCAGTGGACTGGACGTTTAACAGATCAATGGATCAACGAGGATCAGACATCAAAAGGAAAGCTCTAGGAGTCCAAGGATCAGATTATGAGCATGAAGTCCAAACAGGTATCAAATCTAGGCTCTCAGATGGTCTAGGTGACCCAATCGACTCCAGGCGGCCAGACAGGATTGCTTTAGGCTAGCGAGGTGGATTAGGTGGCAAGTCCTGATTAGTCGAGACACCTCAGCCTTCAAGCGCCTGGAACGATCTAGGTGTCTGGAGAAGGATAAGACGCAGTGAAGCAAAGTCTTATCCATAATCACCATGTCAGCATACTAGGCATTTGGAAGGGATCCAAGTACCTGAGGATGGCTAACTCAGCAATGAGATCGAATTGGATAGACCATAGTGGGGGTGTCCGGAAGAGGATCTAGGCACCCGGATTTGTCCATATAAGCACTCTTGGTAGAACTTCAGATACACTTTTTCACACCCATTCTACTACTCCTGTTCAAGTGCTCCACGCTCCAGAAATGCTGCTGCGATGTCAAGAGACTATATTGACACCGTGCTCAAGTTCTGAATCATTGTCGATACACTTGTAGTGCTGTTCTTTTCTATCTTTGTGCTTCTATACTCTAGGAACGATAAACCTATTACCGTTCCTTTTTTTTTTTGTAAAAGATGAGACTTTCTCTCATTGTGAGAAAGAGTCTAATAGTGGATTGCCTATCGGAAGCAGTTGAGGATCATGAGTGTTAGAGTAGTAGCCAAAGGCTTTGTGAACCAAGTAAAAATAAACTTGTCCCTTGTTTTGCGTTCTTGGATTTACTTTTTGCTGCATATTTAAGAGATTCAAAATACGTTTTCGAAAATAAGTGAAAAAGTGAAACATGCTATTCACTCCCCTCTTGCGCTCTACACGATCCTACAATTGATATTAGAGCAGAAGCACTCTAAATTGGTGCGACCACCATTCTAGCAAGAAGCTTTTTCTTGACTTATTGTCTTCATTCATTTTTCAAGTAGTCAAAATTGGTTCAATCACCTCTTCTGACAACTTGTTTAGTTTTTCGTAGTTACTTGAATTTAGTGAAAACACCACTCGAGTGATTTTCTTTATTTTTGCTTCTTTTTGTTCCCACACTACTAATCCAACATCTAGTCTTGACAATCACTCTTGGTTTGTTTCTCGTTGGTATTTTTGCAAGATTTTTTTCTAAATGACCCATCAAGAAGGCTACAACACAGCTTGACCACTCCTCTTCTCTTGGGAAGATTTTGACCACTGGAAGGGTCAGATGGAGTACCACCTGAAGACATAGGTGGAAATGTGGATAGTAACCCAAACAGGATTCACTATCCCCACCAATGAAGAAGGAATCCCCTTAGCATGCGACAAGTGGGACTAAGAAACTAAGGGAAATATCAAGGTCGACACAAAAGCCACACGGTCTCTCTAGTGCGACCTAACCAAGGAGGAACTCAATTAGGTAGGACCCTTCATCAGCTCAAAGATCTTATGTGACAAGTTAATCAAGTTACACAAAAGGGCCTTCGACACAAAAGTAAAAGAGACTTAATCTTAAAAAAGTTATATAATATCAAGATGCAGGAAGGAGAGTCTGCAAGTCATCTTCACGCCCGGATCCAAGTCCTCACCAACCTCCACGCAATTGGACAACCCATCAAAAATCGGGATGTGATAAGGTACTCATTGAAAGTGTGGAATACCTTTTGGGCATTGGTGGTTGATGCTTACAAGGTCTCTCGAGACTTTTTAAAAATTAAATTAGATGAATTGTTTGCTAAGTTTGAATTACATGAGCAAACTAATGTTATTCCAATTGAGAAAGATATTGCCTTAATTATAGGCCAACTCAAGAAGAAGGAGCCAAAGTCCAAATCTCAAGTTGAACTTGAATTCGAAGATGAATCAGATTCATAAAATGACGGAGAACTCAACACCGAACTAGTCAACCTAGCTCGGAAACTTTTCAAAAGGAAGAAAAGGTTCACAAAGCACGAGATTAGGAAAATGAATCAAACAAAGAACAAGTCATTTGGATCAAATCAACCAAATAAAATGAAGACCGAAGCAACTTGCTACGGATGTAACAAAAAGGGTCATTTCAAGGTAGAATGTCCAAACGAGAAGAAAGACAAGAAACAATGAAGAAGGAAAGCACTAAAAGCTATGTGGGATGAGTCACCTTTGGAAGATTTTGATGAAGAAGAACAAGCTCAAGCGAGCTTTCTAGCACTGCCAGTGCAAGATCAAGTGGTCGAGACCAAGTTCGAGCTCGAGTCCGGATCCAAATCCGAAGTCGAGTCTAAGTCCGAGTCTGAGACAAGCCACAGATCCGTATCCATTTCAGATGGTTCTAATAATGAGATAGACTCTCTCTTAGTTAATAAATTATATTCCTTAATCTACATTTTGACTTGAGAACTAGCCAGATCAAATGTCCAGGTCAAGTCTTTTCAAAAGGAGGGCAAAGTCCTTAAGGAGAAGACTGACCTAAAGGTTTCAATTGAGCAAGTTCAAATTAGAACTTCAAATCAAGTCCAACAACTTGAGGAAGAAAATTCCAATTTGAAAACTTAAGTTGAAAACCTTAAAGGATCATTGGAATGGTTCACATCGAGTTCCAAGTATCTCGATATGACACTTAAAACTCAAAGGGTCGTATACAATTGATTCTGACTTGGATATAAGTTTAAAGCATGATTCAAATCATACTTATCATTAGTGAATCAAACCAATAGACAACGAGTTCAAGATGGGTTCCCAAGTCCAGCTTGACTAATCAAGTTGGACTGAAGTAATATTGAATTCTTAAGGATCAGATCCACTATCTGACAAAATCTTATAAGGGTCATGATCTAGGAGGAGCCAATAGAAAAACCATCAAAGCTAGATAATTGATTATTTTTTAATTTTCTTGTACCTTTTGAACTTAGACTGAACTTAAGTTAGATAAGGACAAAGGCTTGATTGATACTTGCCCAACCTAGTATCAAGTGGGGTGAGAAGATAGTACATTAAAAAAAATTGATATATGTAGTTCAGTGGGGTAAGAAGTATCTTACTTGGTCTGTTTAGCTAAGTAAAACTAACTGAAGCTACCTCGCCACATCCTAGACTAGTTTGACTAAAGTTTTTCAATAGGTTAACAAAGTATATAATTTCATGAATTATGTTTGTCCTAGAAAGTGGTTGTTGCTCTGACACTCAAGAAGACTATCTCGCCACGGCCTGAAAACTAAAATATAAAATGTATACTTAATTGATCAACGGTTAAACTTGAATCTATCTCAAGGTTAATTAAGTCTGAGAATTCAAAATTGAATTAATCAAGAATAAAATTGAAAAAACATCTCACACAACCTATAAAACTAACTGATTGAAAATCTAAAAATGGATGAAATAGATTTAAGGCTCAATTAGAAATTAATAAATTTAAAACTAAATTAAACTTAATTTAAATTCTAACTAAATTTAAAACTTAATTAAACTTAAATTCTAACTAAATTTACTTAAATTCTAACTAAATTTAATACTCAATTAAACTAAACTCAAACTCTAGCTAAATTTAAAAATCAATTAAACTTAATTTTAAAATTCTAAATAATTAATTCAACCGTATTAATCCAAACTAAAATTAAGTAATGTAAGTTGATTATCTAACTCAAATAAAATATTAAAGATAATTATTAATTTAACTTTAGTTAAATAAAATTAAAACATAAACTTAATTATTACTTTAATCTTAATTAACTCAAATTAATCTACTCTATTAATTCAAAATTTTAATTTAAGTTAATTAATTTAACTCAAATTTAATTAAAATAATATTAAAAATAAAAATAAAATTAACAAACTTTCACATACAACCCACCACAAATTAATTAATAAATAAAACTAAATTAAATAATCCAACTTAAACTAATAATCTTGACTCTAACAAATAATTAAAAGTTTAACCTAATTTTAACTTAACCATAATTAATTTAATAAGTTAATTTAATCAAAATAAATTCATTAACTATAATTTAACAATTCCAACCTAATAATTCGTAAGTACACTTAATAAAATTTAACTTAAAAAATTAAATCAAAACCTAAAATTCAATTAACATAATTAATTAACCTAACCTAATTAACCTAAACCTAAACTTAAAATTGGATACTTAACTAAAACAATAAAAATCAAATTAAGAAAATTCAAAGGAAATTAGACGAAACTTAATCAAATTCAATCTTAAATACAATTTTATTTTAACAAATTCACTTAATTAATAAATCTTAAACTTAATTAAAAAATTAAAACAAATACAAAATCAACCGAAATAGGCGCTTGGAATGAATCCAAGTGCCTCGAATAAAACCGTTGAGGTGCCCGGTACGCCTTCGTGCACCCTAACCTGTCAAGAGTTTTGGCGGGATATTGTTTGAAAAGCTGCCTTTTTTAGGGTTGAGGCACCCAGAACACCCCCCAGGCTCCCCACCTTACCTGTTCTCATCACCACGCGGTAGTCCCAAGCGATACTTCAAGTGCCCGGATCACATCTGGGCGCCTCGAACGATATAACAAAACACCATATGAACTTTATTATAACTGAGTACCTGATCTAAAATACTTTAACACTACAAAAAAATAGTGATTTTGCGATGAATTTTGTGACGAAAAAATAAAACATTGTCGTTGCAAAAATATTTTGCGACGCCATTTGTGACAAAAAAATTTTCGTTGCCAAAAGCCTGTCGCAACTATTTGCGACGAAAAATCTGAAATTCGTCGCTAAATTTGCGACGAATAATAAATTCATCGCTAATTTCGTCGCAATTTTTAGCAACGAAATAGTATTTTCGTTCCAAACAATAGCGACAAAAAACAACTTCATTGCCAAATTTGCGACGAAAAATAATTTGTCACTAACTTTCGAGAAATCGTACGGAAATATCGACGGTTGAATTGGCGACAAAAATAAATTTTTTGTCGCATATTTGCGACGAAAAATGATTTTTCGTCGCAATTGGTGACGAAAAGTATATGTTCATCGCAAATTGGCGACGAAAACCGAGTTTTTGTCGCTAAATTACGATGAAAAATCATTTTTCGTCGCCAATTGGCGACAAAAATTAGTTTTTCG
>NC_133865.1:14336100-14336928 GCF_044706935.1 Curcuma longa
GAACTCCACAGCAAAATGGGGTTGCTGAGAAGAAGAAATATGACTCTTCTTGAAATGGTCATTCTTATGATGGCCCAAGCTAATTTTACCTATTTCCTATTGAGGAGATGCATTATTAGCAGCGGCTTATATACTTAACAAAGTATTTAAAACCAGTTCCATCTACCCCATATGAATTTTGGACTGGCGGAAAGCGGTTTTTACATCCATCTGATGTAATTCTCCTGATAATGTGCCACCAAGGCCAAAATAACTCGTATTGATACAAATTTTACTACGGGAGAAAATGTCTCTTCAAAGTCAATACCCTCCAATTGGGTAAATCCTTTTGCAACTAATCGAGCTTTGTATCTGTTAATCGATCCATCAGCTTTCCTTTTTTATTTTGAGAATTCATTTATTCCCAATAAGGATTAAAGAGCAGGAGGAAGATTGACTAAGTCCAAACATGATTCTTTTCATCAACTTTATCTCTTCAACCATTGCAGTTTTTCACTTTTCTTTAACTCTACATCCTAACGCTTCCTCAACAGATTGAGGTTCATCATCGTCAACTGGGAGTGTCATCAATGCCTCATTCTCAATATCAAACCTCTTCTTAGGTTTGATTTTACGAATACTTCTTCGTAAGTTGGGCTGTTGAGAAGTCAACTCATGACTAGGCAAATTACTCCCACTCGGTTGACTAGGTTCAGGCATCTCTATAGACACCTCTTTGGTTGATAATGTCTCATCCTCCTCAAATAGAGGAACTGTCTTCTCAACCTCACCTCTAATTGGGAACTCAGTTTCAAGAAAAGTAGCATCTCTCGACTCTATTTCAGAGAT
>NC_133865.1:14337028-14346759 GCF_044706935.1 Curcuma longa
CAATCCTACACCAACATCTCACAAGTATATTAGGATTACCTTGCTTGTGTACTAAGACACTTAAAATGGTGTGTGATGCTTAAGGTCAAGCTTATACTTCAGATGCTTATATCAGTGCATCTTCATCAATCTAGGCTAAAAATATAAATTAACATTGATTAAGTTAAGTAATTTTTCATAATAAATGACCAGTTAGAAACTCACAATTACCTTGACTAACTTATTAAAAATTGCTATTTTTTGTTAGTCAGCTAGTAATCAAAGTTAGACATTTTACCAAGGCCAATTTCTTCGTTGATTTACTTTCAAATATTTTCTAAAGTTAATCACTCTTTTTAAATCATGCATGCATGGACTCTAGAATCTTTTCTTCATTGACAAAATCATATTTTTTAAAATTTGATTATTAACACTCTTTATCTTAATCTTTCTAAAACTCTCTTGAAAAGTAATGTGTTTTTCAAACGGTTGTATTTCAAAATTTTCATTTCAAACCTTTTGTGAAAATTTTCTATAAGCCTTACATCTATTTCAAAATCATCTTTCTACTAATTTTTTTTTATTATGTCAAAAAGGGAGAGTTTAGGAATTAAGTGTTTTTTAAACCTAAGTATTTTAAAAAACTAAGTATTTTTAAAGCTAAGTATTTTTTTTTAAAAACTAAGTGTTTTTAAAGCTAAGTATTTTTTAAAGTTAAGTGATTGTACAACTAAGTGGTTTTAAAACAAAAGTCCTCGAATTTTTTTTAGAAGGGGAAGAGATTAAGGGGGAGTATTTTTTTTACCCTTGAAACCCTTAAAACCTTAATTTCAAGAGAAGAGATTAAGCTAAGAGGGAGCGTTCTTTGTGGAAATTGACTTTTAAAAAAGTTGTTAAAAATCAATTTTATTGCAGTCTGATTAAAATGCTAAGTGCTGTTGAAATGGTTTTCTTATGTTTTTTTTACTAACTTTGAATAGATTATCATAATAAAAAAAAGGAGAAAATTGTTGGTATAAGAAATACCAAATAAATTACAGAAAGAATATTTCATGCTGGGGTAAAAGGGGTATATAAATTATTGATATATTTTGATAAAAAAAATAATAATTTGGGCCCACGGCCTGGGCCTAACAAGTTCGATAACGCTTTCAACAGAAGAATCATTGAACGCGTGTACTGGGTGCCTTCTTGTTATGTCCCCCCAGCATTACAGAGGAAATGCATGAGGACTAGGTGAGCGCATGGGGCTGGCCATGAAGGAGGACTCGTAGCCTATGCTATACTGCGCAGCAGCCGAAGGCATCCCCACCATCTTCACCGGGCTTCCTAACCTGGATGCTACCCTTGAGCTCCCGGGCGTCGATACCGGACTTCGTAATGCCGACGAAACTCCACTTCGATATCGCCTCTCGCCGCTCCTCCTTGGCCCCTTGTCTGCCCACATGAGCTCTTGCACTTTCACTCTACTGGGATACCTCCAACAACAGAATGCCTTACCTGCCCTTTTGATGTACCTATTAAAGAGCAAACTCATCGTGTCATGCATGCTTGGACTATATATATGTATACTGCAAATAGAAGTAGAGCTAATTAATGGGCAGGCAGTCAGTCAGGCATATAAATTGAACTTCTAGATTAATTGACCTTTGACTGAACCTTCTCCCCAAACATTCCACGCATTTCCTTCCTTCAGACATCTCTCCCATGCCAATGCCTACGCAGCTCCTGCAATACACTCTTCCACAAACCTGAAACGATAAATATGCATGGAGTTCAAATCGATCCAGACGGCAGGAAATTAAATTAATTGTAATGTCATTTTAATTTATAGGTTCTCACCAAGCATCTATGCCTAAAAATGTAGATGTAAATACTGCAGAGAGCACAGATGTTAGAGTGAGGGATGCCAGGTTGCCTTCTCCTCCCTGTCTCTCCGACCGCAGTGCTGGCCATGCTCAGCCCGCTCATATCATCATAAGCGTTGCTGCGCTCCAACATCACTGCCGCGCTCTTACTGCTCCTCTTCCAGCTGTTCTGCAGAAGCCGCTCGCGAAACAATTCGACTTCGACCCCGTGGTTCTTATTAGCTCCTTGTAGACCCTTTGAGAAATCAATACTCGGCGACTTGTTGACGGGCGAGGTCTTAAGCGCCTGGAGTGGTTCCTCGTCGATTTGTACCATGCTGCTGACCTTTTTTTCAGTTGCTCCATTTTGTTGAAAGCTCGTAAGGTCCTTAAAACTGAGGTCGACCGACTCATCTGGGACTCCGAGGTAGAGTTCTTCGAGCTCCTTCCTTGCCTTGGCGAGAGTCGTAGTGTCTCCCATTAGGAAAAAATGCCTTAGAGAGTGGAACAACGTAGGGCTAGAATGAAGATGGCAATGGGAATAATCCTGCTAATAAGAAGCACTAAGGGAAGAAGGTGAGGACAAACAACACAGAACGATGATTCTTAGGAGAAACCAACCTACTTTCGTAGGTATTTAATCGATAAAATAGAGAGTAGAACAAGAAGGATGATGGAAAGGTTTAGAAACAGATGGAGTGAAATTAGTCAGCAAAGGATTTAATATATGAATCTGCTTTGCCGTCTAATTATTTTAATTTTCTGGATGTTTGTGTTAGGTTAAGGGATAGGAAGCAGGCTAGGTTTAAAGAATTACGTAGCTAATGTTGGGTTGCCATTCGACAGCAGAGAGAAATATTGAAAATTGGACACACTTGGAAGTAGCGATTGGAAGGAAGAGATTATTGAATGACCTAGTCATGCATTAGGTTTTAATTATATTGTACTGCAGAACAGGTCCAACAGAATATATTTCTGGAAAGAAATAAATTGCAATGGCAACTTGATGGACTTGGAAATGAAATTTGAACTGGAATCAAATGAAACTATATTATCTTTTAGTGAAGTATGGTTTAATTTAGGAGAAACATAAGGAATGCTCACGGCCGGCAGGATATATATTGGAGATAAAACAAGAGCAGGGTGAGAGAGTGCAATCTGCTTGAAAAAAAAAAAGCCATATATAAGTTGTTCTTTTCATATCCAAATATCTGTAGTTTCAGTAAGATATGAGATGTTAATTGGTCTTAATTAAATAGAAAAGAATAGCAAATTTTCTTCAGTGTAGCTCGAGAGAGTGACAAGTTAGGTGATTGGAATATTTATTCTTTTCCTTACAAATTTGAATAAATATTTATTTATTTGATTATAAAAATGAAATTTGGTGATTGGAATATGCATGATTCTTTATTTATAAGAAATAACAATGCTTTATTATTTTGTTCTAAGAATAACAGTTGGTTATATATTTTATCCTCTAAATAATATATCAATACTCCAACAACAACAACAAGATCAACAACAATAATCAAATCTTATCTATTAGGTAAGGTTGATTATATGTATTCTTCTATATGTAGACTCTATCTCTTACTATATCATCATCTATATTTAAATAAATTTTATCTTTATTAATTACGTCTTCTTTAATTAGTCTTCCTTTTCGTCATTTAAGATATATATTTATCATAGTTTTACATTGCCTAATTAAAATATTTATTGATTGGATAAGTGCATATTCGTATCATATTAAATATGTCTTTCAACGTTTTAACTCAATAAGTATAACCATTACTCTCTCTCTAATATTTTTATTTTTTTATCTTGTTCATCCTCGTATATTCATATATTTATCTTAATATTTTCATCTCTGTAACTCTCATTTTCTGCTCTTGTGCTTGAATTATAGTCAACATTCAATTTCATATAACACAATAGATCAAACCATCATTTTGTTGAACTTTTCTTTAAGTTTTAGAAGTACTTTTGATCACAAAGAACACTTAACACTTTTCTCATTTCAACTATCCTACTGCAAATTATATATCTACGCTCCACACAAATATATTTATTGATGAGCAAAGTAAGCTAGCTAAATTCAACAATCTTAACTATCAAATTGGGCAATTCTGAGTTAAATAAGGTAGATGAACTAGAATGGTTGTTTGGGGAGATAATCTACATTGGTGGGTGTATTATAATAGAATTTGTGAAGTTACTATTGTAGGATCAGGTAAAGCGCTAGAGGGGGGTGAGTAGTACTTTAGCATTTTTCACGATTTTTGAAATTTGTTCGTGCGAATACGTAAATCAAAGTACTATAGCAAAAGACTTAAATAAAGAAAAAGAATACAAAACATGAGCTTTTTTTACTTGGTTCATAGCCGAAGGTTGTTATTCCAAGGCTCACGGTCTGTGATCGTTTCCGACAGGAAATCCACTAGTAAACTTGTTTCCTCACGGAAACAAGTTGAATCGATTACAAAATATTTCATGATAAAGCCAATTTATCAGAATTACAAATTAATACAAATGAACTTTGTTACCTCAATTGCCGGAGCTTCTTGATCCTCGATTGAGCGTGATTTCGACGTTACGGCGGTGTTATGGTTGCTTCTGGATGCTTAGGGCGTCGTTATCTTGATAGGGTTTGCAAGTGGAAGATTAGAAATTGTTGTCCCGAGCCTCTGGCCGAGGTTGCTTATATAGCCTACTCAGGTCGATTCTAGTCAATCTCAAGTTGACCCCACCTAGGCAGCGATCCTCTTTCTCCGCACTGACTTCATCTTCACGTTGACTCGAGTCCCTACTCAGGTCTACTCAAAGTTGGCGTGGAGCTTATTGATAACTTTTGCCTTCTGCTATGCTATCCGGTGCTCAAGTTGACTGGAGTACCTACTCAGGTCGACTCCAATCCGATGTGGAGGGTTTTTGATATACTTCGACTTCCGTTGTAGTTATCTAGGCTCAAGTCGACTTGAGTGCTCATTCAGGTCAACTCCAATATCTGAACCTTGATAACTATGCCCGGAGTCTAAGTATTTTATCTCTCCAACGTGCATAAAAATTTAGCTCCAAAAACATGTAAAGTACAAGTGAAGAGTCAGTTCTCAAAACTATCTCTTGGTCTTAACTTTAGGTTTCTAGTGAAACCTTGGGTTAGACCGATGCCTAATATTCCTTTTGGAAACGCGTCCTAATCCACTTCTCTCAGAAGAGTATACCTGATTGCCAACCAAGTTCTCTAGACTTGTTAGACTTTTGCTCGGCTCTGTTTTTAGCCCCAAGGGTTTGCTGCTGCAACTCGGTCCTCCAGACCACTCAGACTTCACCACGTCCTCTGGTCTCCTGACCGTACTCGACTGGATTTGGCCAGGCTTCTCGGTCCTCCGGTACTGCATGGGCTTGCACTTGGTGCTCTTGACTCTGCCAATACTTCTGCCTGATCATCTAGATCAGGACTTGTCCTTACCTAGCCTCCAGCTAGGACTTTGTCTTTTGCCTAGCCTCAATTATAACTTTACCTGTGCTCCTTGCACACTAGATTAGCAATATTAGTCTAACACACACTTAACTTGAACCTAGTGTCATTATCAAAACTAAGGTTCGATCATCTGGTGCTTCCTGCACCAACAACTATCTTAATTGTTGGGTTGGATAATTGTGAGCTAAATGATCAAGGTTAAGAATTTGACCATTATCGAAGGTTTATCCAAATCCTATCTCCTTAGTAGATTCCTATTTTAATATTAATCAACTACACTAACTGACTATTGATAACCAACATTTTGTCATATTATTTTACTCTCGTACTTGATATTTTTATTCCTCTCATATGTTTAATTTTATATTTATATCATATTTCATGAGCAATGATTTATTTTGAGATTTATTTCAATTCTGTCCTAATTAATAACATTATCTCTAAGATTTAAAATTTGTCGTGTAGGGAAGCAAAGGAGCACATCAATCAAAACTCGAAGCACTTCATAGTAGGGAATACAACCTGGTCATGCCCCCCTGATAATGCTTGGTCATGTTCCTCTATACAACGCAACTTGAAGCATTTACAACAACCTATATAGCCTGGTCGTGTCTCATGACACGGTAGTGGCACGTGTTGGTGGTTCACCATTTGAAGAAGCCAGCACATCTCTTGGGATAGGGGGAGCCAGCATTAAGATTAGGGACTCAACTCTAACTCTCCACCTCCATCCTCTCTCCACCCTTTTCCAACTAGGAAAGGTGCTACCTGTTAGTGTTGAGAGCACAACATTGAATCTATATTTTGATGTATAGATAAATTTAAAATTAATATATATACTGATGGATGTTGTCAAGTGTACAAGTGTAGAAAACTTGACAAGCAAACAAGTCTTAGTTAGGGATCAAACAGTGAAAGTCCTAGCATGGCTAGGCAGTGCAAGTCCTGATTGAGAATCAGGCAGTGGAAGTTCTAATGGGCTTAGACGGTGCAACTCCTAGTTGGAAATTAAACAGTGGAAGTCCTAGTAAAGCTAGACAAGTGCAAAGTCCTAGTTAGGAAACAAGCAATTGCTTAAGTCTTCGCTAGGAACCAAGTAAAAAAGACCTAGTTGAAAACTAGGCAAAGCATGCCCAAGCAAAGTCAATTAGGAGTTGAAGTCTTAGCAGAGCAAGTCTAAGAAGAGTTAGCTAGGAGTTGAAGTCTTGGCAAACAAGTCTAAATGGAGACAACTAGGAGCTATGGCTTGGCAAACCATACTAGATGGGGTAGCTAGGAGCTAAGCATCTAGCTAAGTTATGCACAAGTGAAGATAAACTTTATATCATACTAATTATGCATATCAAGTGCAAGGAAGCAAAGTTCAACAGTTCTAGACCACTAAGAGGGAGCTCGAATAACCAATTAGAGAAAACCTTCGATCGTTGAAGTCAAAGTGTACTAGGCGACTTGAGTGAGGAGCGGGTGACCACAACATCTAGGTACTGTAGATGCTTCTAAACGATTGTAGATGCTTCCAAGCGACCGTAGATGTTTCTAGGTGACCAGTAGGATGAGATCTAGTGATTCAGGAAAGTAAGTCAAAGATTGAAATTGGCCTAGCTCAAGGTGACCAAGAGGAGTCCAATCGACCGAGATCGTGGATAATATTTACTACTGGATAAATATTATAGTCACCACAGTAATCTCCCAAGCGATCGGGGATGGTCCAGTCGACCGAGAGGTGCCATATCAGCATCCAAAGAAGTTTTACGAAAGGAGTCACGAGGCAAAGCTTTCAAGAAACTCATCATCAATCATTCTCAACGTGCTCGTATTCACATTTAGTGTGCTCTTTGGGCGCTATGTGGGCAATAGGCTATAACATCGCTCTTCATCTTTCATAAATGACAACTCGATCATAACACTATTATTCTATTGTTGTCGTATATTCTTGTATTATTATGTGTTTTATTTTTAGATTCTTTTTAAAAAATTTTTACCTTTAGAATCTTTCTAGAAAGGAGTTAATCGAAATAAAAATCAATTTATTATGTCGTGTGTCCTTGTAATTATTGCATGCTTTATGTGGTAACCTAGAAAATATTATTTCTCTTAGAATACTAAGTTTAATTGTTTATTTTTATTCTGCTGGATTACTTTGTTAATATTCTTAGAGTTGTTTCCATCCTTTAAAGTTCATAAAATTCATAATGTTATTCAACCCCTCTAACATTAAGTTTGATCCTATAAATTAATATTAGAGCGGGTTGAGCTGATACTATGCTAGAAAAATCTGATTGGGTGGAACTAGTTGAAGCTAACTCATCTCATTCTAAACCAGTTAGACTAACGGATTACATTAACGCTAATCAAGTTTAAAGTTCTCATTTTATCTTTGTCTAAGGAAGTAATCATTTTTGCGATACTCAAAAAGGTCATTGTGCCTCGCCATGACCTGGAAGCTAAGTTAGGAACTTCTTATTTAATTTGACCAAATGAGCTCAATATATCATATTGACTTATTTGAGCATAACCATGCATTTTAGTATTCCTACTTAATCAAGGGGCCCACAGATATCACTTCCATCATATGGAAGGGATAGATCTCATCTATATTACTCACATTCCTCCATATAATTTATTACATACTCAGTGATCGACTTTATAGTCAACCTTGTTACAGGTAACGTTTGTCAATACTAAAGTACATAACTTCTTATGTAAAGAACCATAGTGACTTCAGGTCTAAGGATTATTTATACTAATAGTCACTATGAAAATATTTATAACACTCATATAATGATCCATGAATCATTCAGATGACGGGTCAATTTAGTGTATATTCTCTAATATATCTCATATGTCAACTTGATATCTTATATCCATGACCTATAAAATTAAGTCATCAGTTGACCTACATACTAGTCTCAACGCATTATTATTGCCCTTGTATATTAAAGTTTGACTAGGAATAGTTAAGAGTAGTATTCTATATATATGTCTGCACAGTATCCCACTATCAATTCAACCAATTGATACGCTGTAGACTAAAACTTACTACTATAGGATATTATTATACTTATTCATCTGGCACAGATCTAAAGTAAATATAATAACCATAAACTTTGCTTTTTATTAATGAAATATGATACAAAAGTTTCTTTGTCAAATAATCTGATAAATTGGTTTAGGCTACAAGACTAACAATATTCACTAACATGATGTGATTGAAATAACTGAAATATCTAATACCTGTGTTAGTGCAGGAAGCACTAGCAGATCGAACCAGAGTTTTGATTATGGAACTAGGATCAAGTTAAGTATGTGGTTTGGCTAACCAAGTTGAACTGAGCTTACAGGAGACAGGTTAAGTCCTAGTGCTGTTAGGCATGAAGTCTTTGCAGAGTTAAAGTGCACCAGGTAAAGTCTGGGCTTGGTCAGGAGGACCAAGTCTGAGCAGAAGTCTGGGCTTGGTTAGGAGGACTAAGCTGCAGCGGAAGACTGAGCTGATTAGGAGGATCAGTTGCAGCACAAATCTTGGGGGGCAAAGACAGAGCCGAGCACAAGTCCAACGAGTCAGGAGGACCCAGTTGGCAATCAGGTAAATTCTCCCGAGAGGAGTGGGTGAGGACGCGTTCCCTAGAGGAACATTAGACGTCGGTCTAACCCAGGATCTCACTGGAGATCCGAAGTTAAGACTCATAGTTGGTTTGATGAACCAGCTTAATCCTTTACATGTTATTGTTTTAGCTAACACTTTTGTAGGAAGAAAAAGTCAGACGAACGCGAACTCCGGACAAAAAGTTAGATTTTCGGATGTGGAGTCGACTCAGATGGGTTCTGGAGTCGACTCCAACCGAGTCAGCTGGAATCCGAAAGTCAGCACGTCGACTTTCCGCCAACTCAGTCTGCAGTCGACTCAGGTAAGGTTTTGAGTTGACTCAGGGTCAAAAGTTATCGCCGCTGATGCCACCGCGACTGGAGTCGACCTAGAAGTCAATCGGAGTCGACTCAGGAAGGATAACGGACGAAGACGATAAAGGTTTATCTGCCACACAAGCTGGAGTCGACTCAGATCTGCATCTGAGTCGACTCAAGAAGGCTATATAAGTAGCCGCGATCAACAGCCGAGAACATCAATTCCAAAGCCTCCGAACTCTGTTCTCGCGACTCCCGAGCCTTCTATTTTCGACGTCGGTGCTGTACCTGCTCCAAGCTACTCAACTTCACACCGAGACGCCGAAATCTACTTCCAAGGAGCGACCGAGAAAGTAAGAAGTTCGGTAACAAAGCAAACTCTGTATTTTCATTCTTTCAAAATTTGTAATCAGTTTTTGTATTGTTTTCTCGATATACTTGCTGCCGGAAAGGGGCAAGTGACTTAGTGGATTGCCCAGAGTAAACGGTCAAGGACCGTGGGCCTTGGAGTAGCAGCATTG
>NC_133865.1:14346859-14395582 GCF_044706935.1 Curcuma longa
GAGGTAACGTTTGTCAATACTAAAATACAGATCTTTTATGTAAAGAACCATAGTGACTTCAGGTCTAAGGATTATTTATACTAATAGTCACTATGAAAATATTTATAACACTCATATAATGATCCATGAATCATTCATATGACGGGGTTAATTTAGTGCATATTCTCTAATATATACTCATGTGCCAACTTGATATCTTATATCCTTGACTTATAAAATTAAGTCATCAGTTGACCTACATACTAGTCTCAACGCATTATTATTGTCCTTGTATATTAAAGTTTGACTAGGAATAGTTAAGAGTAGTATTCTATATATATGTCTATAGTCTCTCACTATCAATTCAACCAATTGATACGTTGTAGACTAAAACTTACTACTATAGGACATTATTATACTTATTCATCTGGCACAGATCTAAAGTAAAAATAAAAAGTGTAAACTTTGCTTTTTATTAATGAAATATGATATAAAAGTTTCTTTGTCAATCATCTCATAATTGGTTCTCATACGCGTAACGAAGTTTTACTAGCACTAATGTCAATCACTGAAATATCTAATACCTAGTGACCTAGTGTGACCATCATGCTTTCTCTGTATCAAAATCATGGTCAAAGGATCCTTGACATCAGTCGGTACTCTGCATATCCTCACATCTCCTCTATTGATGATCTCTCGAATGAGATGGAATCGTCGTAGTATGTGTTTGGATCGCTGATGAGAGCGAGGTTCCTTAATCTGTACAATTGCCCCATTGTTATCTAATCCAAACAGCCTTTTTTGCTGCACCAGAAGCAGTAATATACTTGAAGTCGGTAGTAGAATCTGTTGGTGCAAGAAGTACTAGGTCTGATCCTAGAGTTTCGATGTTTGACAATACATCTAGGTCTGATCAATTTGACCAAAGGTTAATCAAAATAGGACCTAATGTTTGGATGTTAGTGAAGTCTAGTCAAGTTAGTTTAACCAGAAGACTAGTGAGTGAAGTCAAGTCAGGTCAGTTTGACCAGAAGACTAGTGAGAAGTCCTAGTCAATTAGACCAGACAAGAAGAAAGTCCTAGTTGAAGCTAGGTAGGGAAAGTCCTAGTTAAGGCTAGGCAAGAAAGTCCTGGTCTTGAAGACTAAACAGAAGTCTTAGCAGGATCAAGTGCACCAGGTGCAAGTCCAGGCAGGTCAGGAGGACCAGATGCATAACAGAAATCCAAGTAGGTCAGTTGGACCAAATGTCGAGTGAAAATCTAGGCAGGTCAGGTGGACCAGATGTCTAGCAGCAAATCCTGGGGGTCAAGGATCAGGGCTAAGCAAAAGCCCAACAAGTCTAGAAGACTTGGTTGGCAGGTAAATTCTCCCAAGTAGAGTAGTGGGTAAGGGCATGCTCCTTGTGTGGGAATAGTATGCATTAATCTAACCCAGAATTTCATTGGAAATTTGAAGTTAGACCTACAGGGTAAGACTTAGGTTTCTTGCGTGTTTGTATGTTTGTCTTATAAGAACCAGGAGCTGGAAGCAAGATGGAGAAAGTATAAGTGAAGCAAACAAAGGCAACCGAACCAAGCCCGGGGTTAACTCAGGTCAAACTGAGTCAACTGGATCCAGGCGCCTGGATGGTCGAGGCGCCCCTATTGAGAAGACTCAGCCTAGATAAGATCGAGTATATCAGATCGAAGCAGATCTTATCCAAGCGCTCGAATAAGGCTTCTAGGCGCTCGGAAGGGGCTATATAAGGAAACTAAACGTGCACAACAGAGACACAACTTCAATACGCCATCCTTTCCATCTAGTGGTGTTGCTGAATGCAAATAGGGTCAGGCTCGTGCAACCGGGGAAGTACTAGGAGGAGTGTATGGTGCTCAGGACTTCCGAATCGGCCACTAGATGAAGTTTTGGTTTATTCTTTCCTTGTCTTACTTTGTATTTCATGATTATTACTTTGGACTGTAAGACGGATTTCTCCGCTTTCGAATAAGGTTCGGAAAGGAGACCACTAGTGGACGGACGCCTCCCGTATATAGGCCTTAGATGTACTAACCCTGGGGGGTTAGGAACCAAGTAAATCCGTGTATCCCTACATAGTTTTCTAATATCTGCTGCCAAGTTTTTTCTGATAGAACAAACGAACAAAAAAAAATAAAGAACGCGCTATTCATCCCCCCTTCTAGCGCACCCCACAGATCCTACAAAATCAGCAGCTATATCTTACTTTAAACTCTTCCAGTTCACAACACTACCATCTAAGCAAAATACATATTCTGATTGCGATCTAGAATCATCCTTATTAGTTTGGAAGTTTGCATCGCTGTAACCCTTTATAGTGAGCTCCTCATCACCTCCAAATATCAAAAAATAATCTTTCATTCTTCTCAAGTATTTAAGAATATTTTTGACTGCTGTTTAGTAACCTTCACTTGGATCTGACTGGTATATGCTCATCATGCTTAATGCATATAAAACATCAAAGTGAGTACAAAGCATGGCGTACATGATAGACCCTAGAGCAGATGCATAAGGAATCTGATCTATGTGGTCCCTTTCTTCCTTAGAAGAGGGGCATTGAGCCTTCGAAAGGACATCGACAAGAATCCCTTTTTGGAATTTTGTATAGAAAATGATTGAGCACCTTCTCAATATATGTACTCTGACTTAGGCCAAGCAATATGTTAGATCTATCTCTATAGATATTGATGCCTAAAATATAGGCTACTTCACCAAAGTCTTTCATTGAGAAATAGTTTCCAAGCCATGTTTTTACAGACTGCAGTATAGGATTATCATTTTCAATGAGAAGTATGTCATCTACATACAGGATGAGAAAGATAACTGTGCTCCCACTAACTCTTTTATAGACACAAGGTTCATCTTCATTCTTGATGAAATCAAAAACTTTGATTGCATCATCGAATAAAAAATTCCAGCTTCTAGAAGATCATTTTAATCCATAAATAGACCTTTGCAACTTACATACCTTTTCAACATCTTTTGGATCTACAAAACCCTCAGGTTGTGTCATGTACACATCCTCGACTAGATTTCCATTTAGAAATATAGTTTTAACATCCATCTGCCAGATCTTATAATCATGGTAAGTTGCAATAACAAGCATGATCCGAATAGACTTATGCATCACAACTGGTGAAAAGGATTCATGGTAGTCTATACCATGAACCTGCTTGAATCTTTTAGCTATCAATCGTCGTTTATAAGTATGCATATGACCATCCACGTCAGTCTTTCTTTTAAAGACCTACTTACACCCAATGGGTTTGATCCCTTCAGGTGGATCAACCAAAGTCCATACTTAGTTATTGTACATGAGTTTCATTTCGGACCTCATGATATCTAGCCATTTCTCAGAATCTGGACTCATTAACGCTTCTTGATAGGATGTAGGCTTGTTGAGACCAACAAGCATTACATCATTATGGTCAGACAAGAGAAAAGAATATCTCTCAGGTTGACGACGTATCCTATCAGATTTGCATAGAGCTTGTTCTACACGAACAGGTTGTTACTTCACAATTTCTTGCAATGTAACAGATTCATAATTCACAACACTTTTTGGTACCTGTTCAATTTTCATCAGGCCTCAGTGCTAATTTGTGTATCTTGAATTTCTTCAAGATTGACATTACTCCCACTAGTTCTTCTAAAATAAACTCTCTTTCTAGAAAAATATCATTTTTAGCAACAAACACTTTACCTTGTGTAGGATTATAAAAGTAATATCCCTTCGTTTCCTTGAAATATCCTACAAAATAGCACTTATCAGATTTAAATCTTAGTTTCTCTAAGACTTAATGTCAAATGTCAATCCCAAATTTTCATAAAATACATCTTAAAACTCTTTCCAATCCATAGCGTATATAATGTCTTTATAACAGCTTTAGACGGAACGCGGTTAAGTGTGAAAGTAGTCGTCTCTAGAGTATGTCCTCAGAAAGAAGTAGGAAGATCTGTCTAACTTATTATTGATTATACCATATTTAATAAAGTATCATTTCTCCTCTCTGAGATACCATTCCACTTGGTGTTCCATGTAGAATGAGTTGAGATATAATCCCAAACTCAACGAGATGGTCAAGAAACTCTTGGCTACCACCTCAATTTGATAGAAATATCTTAATGCATTTACCAAGTTGATTTTGTGCTTCATTCTTAAATTTTTTGAATTTTTAAAAGATTTTGACTTGTGTTTCATTAGATACACATAGTCATATCTACTGACATCATCAGTAAAAGTAATGAAATACTGATAGTCTCCTCTGGATGCTATATTGAAAGGGTCATAAACATCAGTATGTATGAGTTCTAATAAATTATTACCTCTTTCACTGTGTCCACTAAAAGGATTTTTTTATCATCTTGCCTTGAATATAAGATTCGCATACCTCATATGATTCAAAATCAAATGAGTCCAAAATTTCATTTTTAAGGAGTTGTGATATGCAATTATCATTTATATGACCTAAGCAACAATGACAGATAGATATTTGGTTTAAATCATTAGGTTTGAACCATTTGATATTTATGTTATAGATTGAGTTTTCAAAGTCCATAATATAGAGTCTATTTATAAGAAGTGCACTATAATAGAACATATCATTTAAATGACCACCAAAATAACATTTGTCCTTTATTATAAATGAGAATCTTTTCTTGTCCAAACAAGAAATAGAGATAATATTCTTAGTTAAGGCAGACACATAATAGCATTCTTTTAGTTCCAAAATAAATCCAATAGACAAAGATAAAGGATATATTCCTACAGTTATAGCAGCAACTCTTGCACCATTGCCTACTCGTCGGTCCACTTCACTCTTTATCAACGATCTAATCTTTCTTAGGCCCTACATATTAGTATAAATGTGAGATACACAGTCAGTATCTAATACCCACAAAGAAGAAATAGATAGATTGACTTCTATAACATATATACCTGAGGCAGAAGTCTCACTTCTCTTCTTTTTTACTTCCTCCAGATATAGTTTGCAATCCTCTTCCAATGTCCGATCTCACCACAGTGGAAGCAGGTTCTTTCCTTAGGCACCCCGCCTTTAGGTTTCAATGCATAAGATTTAGATTTGCCTTTGACTTGGGTCTTATTGGCTACCATTTGCCTTTGCCCTTTTGCACCATCAAAATGGTATTAGGTTTAGTCTTCTAAAGATTGAGTTCAGCAATTTTCAACATGCTTAACATCTCAGGCAATGACTTATCAATTTCATTCATGTTATAATTCATGACAAATTGACTATAGTCTTTTGGCAATGATTACAGAACAAGATCAGTGGCAAATTCTTAGCCTAATAAAAATCTCAATCTTTCAAGGTTCTCAATAGACCAAATCATTTTAAGTGCATGAGTTCCTACAGGACTTCCTTCTTGCATCTTGCATTGAAATAGAGCTTTAGATATCTTAAATCTCTCGTTCCTTGTCTGCCCCTGATATAGTTGTCTAAGATGTTCAACCATATCATGAGTATCCATGTTCTCATGTTACTTTTAAAACTCAGAGTTCATGGTAGCAAACATAAGACATGACACAGCCAATGTATCATCTTGATGCTTCTTATAAGCATCTTTATCAGCACGAGTAGCAGTAGTGGTGGGTGCTTCAGGAATAGGTTGCTTTAGGATATACAATTTTCGTTCTTGCTTGAGAATAATTCTCAAGTTTCTGTACCAATCTAGGAAATTAGCTCCGTTGAGCATGTCCTTATCAAGGACAGATCACACAGAGAGAGTATTAGACGTATTTGATGACATGGTGATATACAATAAGAAATGCAAAAATGAGTATCATATTTAAATCATTTAATTAAGATTTTAATTAAATAATTCTTCCACTAAACTGTAAAGCTTGGTAGGAGCAATTCATGGATGTGGGCAACCGGAATTTACCCACACTACTAGCTCCAAACCCAATAGCAATGACATTTAAGTGAGACAAGATCCATATTATATCTAATCTTGAGTTAGCTTTGGCTAATCGCTCAAGACTCGTATAATTTAGGTAGGCAACATGTACCAATTACATCGTGTGTAACTCTTATTTAGTTAGGTGAACAAGATTATTTGTTCATTTACCCAACGCAAGGGATATGCCTCTAAGTTCTCAATCCAATTAAGATAACTTAGTTAAGTCTCATCCAAAGTTCAATATTTGGACATCACAATTGTCTTGTCTCTACCAAGATAAATTGAGTCACTTTGCTTTGGTAATTATGTTTACAATTAATCAAGGTAAAAGTGAGTACTAAAACTTTGATAGACATATTAAAATGATCTAATTATCATAATACTACTAATTAAACATGCATCACATACAAACATAGCACACATCAACATATATGCATAATTAGAAACGTGACATGATTATGGCCTGTCTACTACAATCTTCTCAAGCCAATGAGAAGATCAAAAGGTCAACATAGAGAATTACATCTTCTCTAAGTGCTTCCTTGGTTGTCATGTGTTGCTGGCCTCCTCCCTTTGTATTGTCGTCCAGTAATTAGTATTATTCTTAATTGTATATTACAAATTTAAAGAAACCTTGAGTTACATTCGAAGGGAGTCTAATTTTACAACTGAAAGTATAAAGGTAAAAGGCATGACACGTAGGTCATATTATGAATTACAACATGCACACACATCCATAATCCAATCACATTGGATAAAAGAGGTCATAACCATGCACCATGGCATACATCATTCGTAATAAATCTTAACCATGCACTATAACATACTTTCATAAGGTCATGAAAGATTTATTGAACGAAATTGGACTATAGCACGCGTTCATATTATGTATGAAGATGCTACAATCCTTTAATTTGATCAACACAAACTATTTACTCAACAAAATCAGTCATACAATCATGCAAATCATAATAAACACATATTCGTTATCTATATCAAATATGAAACATAACTAAAATGATGTATACGCTTTCGTAAGTGACTCTAATACCACTGTAGAAATCTTTTATGAAAATAAATAAATAAATGCAGTGGAACAAAATTGATCCCTCTAAAGATCCATGCGAATGTAGTATACATGTTTGATCGAATTGTCACATTTGTTACATAAATGGAACAATTCCAACAACCAAACTTGATTTGGTATATCTCAGCACGATCAAAATGGTCATGCCTCTTCGATATTCACACGAACATGTCCTTCGTTCATCACACGAACTTAACCTTTGGATAAGAACCACCTACGTTGTGCTAGCAACTTGGATGGTTTTGCCAAGAATAGAAAAAGAGGAGACTAGAAGTGATCATCCACCAAATGCATAAAATTAACTTTTTGTACTCATCCAATGAATACAAAAGGTCATCCAATGAATACAAAGGGACATCCAATAAATATCAATGAATACAAAGAGTCATTCAATGAATATAAAAGGTTTTTATCTTTTATTCTCCTTTTTATCAATACTCCATTAATCTTTATTAATGGACATTAATCCTATTTAGTGGTTGAGTCTAATTCGGATTAGATTCGATCCAATAATTCAATAGTTGGATTCATTTGAGTCTAACTCGGATTAGACTTAACCCTATTATCTTAAGGTCCATCATATTTTAGTCAAACTAAAATATATCCATCTCCAAATCAATATGTTCTTTGTGTATAACCCAATAGGTTTTCATAAAATTGACAATGTATTTAAAATAACATTTTAGATTCATAAGAAATGAGTGACATCTAGCAATGCATCATTGCTATCCAAGTGATGATAATGTCGAGATCTGACCTAACTTTTCTGTGTCTATTATCTTATATAACTTGGTCCTTCTATCCTCGATATCTAAATTGATCCACGAGGCATAGACCGTATCATCCCCTTATCAATTTTTATGTTTCTTAATCTCTAAGTAGACTCACTTAACCAAATGAACTCAATATCTCATATTGATTTATTTAAGCATGACCATGCATTTTAGTAGTTATACTTAATCAAGGAGTCCAAAGATATCACTTCCATCATATGGAAGGGATAGATCCCATCAACATCACTCGCATCCGCTGTATAATTTATTGCATACCCAGTGATTGACTTTATAGTCCACCTTATTACATATAACGTTTGTCGATACTAAAGCACACAACTTCTTATGAAGGGAATCATAATGACTTCAGGTCCAAGGACTATTTATACAAATAGTCACTATGAGAATGTCTATGACACTCATATAACGATCCATGAAATATTCTCATAGTAGATCAATTTAATACATATTCTCTAATATATACCCATGTATCAATTTGATATCTTATATCCATGACTTATAGGATTAAGTCATTAGTTGACCTACATGCTAGTCTCAACGCATTAATATTGTCCTTATATATTAAAGTTTGATTAGAAATAGTTAAGAGTAGTATTCTATATATATGTCTATAGCCTCCCACTATTAATTCAACCAATTGGTACGCTGTAGACTTGAACCTAATACCCTAGGACATTATTATACTTATTCATTTGGCATAGATCTAAAGTAATATAATAACCATAAATTTTATCTTTTATTAATGAAATATGATGCTACAATTTTCTTATCAATCATCTCATAATTGGCTATAGAGCTAACACTAACAAATACAACAAATAAGTTGAAATAGAAAGAAAGGAAATGTCCTTGTTGACAATGAGGCAATACGAGCCAAGGTAATAATATGTTTCACTTTTTAAGTTGACTTTTAAATATTTTTTCATTCTATTAACAATTTATTTTCTTGTTAGAATTTACTTAAAGAGACTATTGGAGCAAATGCAATGTCACAATTTCCATGTAAAGATGATTTACGTGTGAATGTTGTCAAACTATCAAATTGAAATGCAATAGTTTGAATAACTAAGATAGATTCCTTTTGATGCTTTTTTAGCGGAGAAGACTTATTATTGAAGGTTATATATGTTTTGAGGATTTAAGAAGTTTTATGTTAATGGTATATCGTAGAGTAAAATGTTAATGAGATATATTAATATTTTAGAATGAAATATGAATATTATATGTTGATTTGATAATGCAATATGTTATGAAAATAAATTATTTTGTGAAGTGAAATGTGAATATCATGAATTGATTTAATTTGGTATTGCGTTTAATTTTGAAAATCCGATAAACATACTGTTCTGCAACAAGAACAGTATGAAGATACTGGTACAATATGATAGAGGATCATTTTTTAACTGTGGGAGAGATTTTTAACCGCTCCAAAAACTAGTACTTACAAGTGTTTCCAAACCGTTACATAAGCAATTTATAAGATTAGTCCCAACTGACTAACAACCGTTGCAATAGCAAACAATCAAAAGTGGGTACTCACCACTCTAAACGCCCAACTTTCTGCACCAGTTATTGACCGCTTCTATAAAATATATTCACAAGCGATTAATAACCGCTTTCCAACATCCAAATTTCTACAAGGGTTACTTCTGTAGAACACATTCACACGCAGTCAATCACCGCTTCTATAAGTCATCTTTCTGCATCGATTCAGGACTGCCTCTATAGAAAACATTCACAAGTGGTTAATAACCGCTTCTAAAGGTATGCATCAGAAGCGGCTAGATGGTTCTAAACCACCAATTAGTTTTACTGCTTCGATTTCCCTTAGCACCTTTGACGTCTGCAACGGTTGAAAAACCGATTCAATAGATTTAACAATGGTTGATAAACATTGCTAAAGGCCTCTTAAAATCACTTCTAAAACCTTTTTTTGTAGCGTAAAGTCATGTATTAACCACTCAAATGATGTATGTTAAGTATTGAAAATAAATAAATAAACAATCTAAAACAATGGATCCAATAAATTTATCATTGATTTCTTGCATGATCCTCGGCACTCTTTCTTTAGCATATAAAGATAGAATTCACACAACATATTACCCTTGGGTGCTGTAGTTTCACTAGTCATGAAGAAGAGAGGTATCACAATCAAGGGTGCTTTAAACTTACTTGCCATGAAGGGCTGAGGCATCATAATCCAATTAGTAATTTGAATGAGTCTGCTATTTTGAAGTAAAAGGGACAAATCCTTTGGCTAACAACCATGATTAGTGGCTATCTCCAAGACAAGTATAAAAAGGGCAAATCAACTTGCAGATCAAAAAAAAAAAAAAAAAAAAAAAAAGGCGGCGTAATTTTACTCGTAGTATGAGCCTGGGAAAAGTATTTGACCTCTTAGCTTGCAAGTAATCAGTTTCCTTTCCCATTTCGAACTTCAACCCTTCCACCATGACAAAATAAGCTACAGTTGCAAGTTACAGATGGAGCTCTCTATGATTGCTTATAGAAAAAGTGAGAATACTTCTGACCTGAGCACACTACGTAAACAAGGCAGAAAGCTAAAGATTTTCACTGATTATTTTATTCATTTGTTTCAGCATTTGAGCCTTCTATGGATTTCTTTGATTCCACCTCATCCATTTGCAAGATCAAATCCACAGTGGAGTTGGAATTTTTCTTACTAACTTCAGCATGGCCATTCTTAAGTTCTAAATCTGCTAAATATTCATGTTCTTTGACAGTTTGCAGTTCGGATGAGGTTTCAGGACTTAGTGGAACAGATTCCTTATGAATGCCCATTCCTTTAGAAAGAGCAACATACTTGAGAACAAGCTTCTTGTAGCAATTTAGAAGGCTGTGAACATCCTGGATAGTTAGATCACCAGCATTAGCAAATAAGAAAGGATAATCCTGAAAATATTTGCTTGTGTGTCCCTCCAAAAGGTCAGCAGCTCCTTTTTTTTCCAGATCAGAAATTGATAACCTATTAGTGAGTGCCTTTTCATTTGCATTTACATCTTTGTTGGCATCATATGATTGGCTTGGAACATGCTGCCCTTGAACTGACACCAAACTGTCTAGTTCTCTGTTAGCTTTTAGTATACCAGACCTTTGTTCAAGGTCATCTAGGTTCGTTTTAGTTTGCTGATCGTCTCCACTAGTTGATGTGCCCATTAGATGTGCTCTGGCTGATTCCATTTTGTTCAGAAACTCCTTTTCTTCCATTGAAAGTGCTTGTGCATCAATATTCCAAATGAAAGATTCTGCAGATAGGATATTTGTAAAGAAGTATGCAGCTTCAGAGACTAATCGTGATTGACGCCTGTAACGCTGAATGTAAAGCAAGTTTGAATGCAACTGTGGTGGGTTTGCCTGCAAAACACAGTAGACATTTTTGTGCTTGTAATCAGGAACTGCAACACTAAAGCTGAAAACCATGACAGATTTACCTGTAGAATTCAGTGCCTACTTGATGGGAATTTTTCAGATGCTTTAGAAAGATTTTCTATTTCATACTTAAAATACCAGTGTCAATGGAAGAGACAAGTTGTTTGGATATTTACAAAGCAAAGTACAATGAGGTAGAGTGAAAAAGAATCATGGCATTGATGTGCATTGACATAAACAATATGAAAGTGCATAAAACCTTTTCTTTAGCAATACTTCATTAGTGTTCCATCCTACAAATATCAATTTCACATTTTCCTGTAATAACATGAGTATGTTATGTTGGAATACAAATTTCTCAGAGACTGAGCAGCTCAGCTGTGGGAAGCTAGTCTTAAGCAAGAAAAGTTTCTCTGTGATGATACTGTAACAATCCATAGTTTGAAGATACAAACCAATCATAAGACTAGTGAATTGCCTACTAAGGATCGTGTTTGTATTGAGCCTTGACAAGGACCAAAGCTTGAGAACCATACATCAAGATAGAAATGCCTATAATCTGTCTGGTATGGAATGTGGACTATCTGTATACAGGATATGTTGGCAGGAATCAAGCTTAACTATCTGTACCACAATAAAGCCACATACTATCTGAGTTATTGGGTGAATGAATGTACATGGTATCACTCATGTTTTCTGTCCCTGGTTCCTCCCATCACCTTCATGAATATCGTGAACCCTTGGATATATTCAATATGCTTTCATAGTTCAGTAATCTTGAGCACTATTTTTAGACATAAAACCACTTTTTTCTATGATCAGATGATAATTCTACAGATTTAGTTGCATGTAACAACTGACGTACTGCAAAGGCAAAATGATAGTATTCCTATTCTCATACTCATTCAAGTCTACTGGGATACCACAAATAAGCATGAAGCAATTACTTTAACATGCAACTGTTGTTTTTATATCTTTTTTTAAACTATGTTTGTAGTTAATTGCCAATATAAATGAAATATGGTGGAAAAAATTACCCACTTCTATTGCAGTTAAAAGAAAGGAAAGAAGAAACAACTAAAAGCAATTGGTACTCATCATGAATATTGTGTGAAAATTATACCTTTATAGTAACATAAATAAGAACAGGAAGGAACTCATCTGCTCCTGGAGGGTTCTCATTTGATGCAATTGATGCATTTATTAGTAAGTTATTTATAACTTTACAACAATTGAGTATACAAACGAGTTTGTCTCTAGGAGCCTTGTACATATTAATCTTTTGCAGTTCCTTCTGAGCAAGCTACACATGAAGAAGATGTCAGTAAAGTCAACTCTCCCATTTGGAGTCTGGTAAAAGAATAATTGATATACTTTATTAGAATAAAAGTACGTAATATGGCAACTGTTGTAAACCAACACTATAACTGCAACTATCAAATGGAAGCTATAGAATACAAAATGCTTAAGGAAAAAGTTTATAGGCCAATATGGATGTTGGCATTCAGATATTTAGAATACTTATGGTGACCAAAAAAAAAAAACTGCATTAGGCAGAGAAATTCTTGATGTCCCATCAAAGTTACACGACATTCACTTTCTGTCTATTGGAATGTCTTTCCTTCCAGGAAAAATTCCCAGTTTTCCTTTTTACAAAGGAAAAAAATGAGTAGAAAATGAAAGGCCAAACAACAAGGACTTTTTTATCATTGCTTTGAACTTTTTGATACACAAATTTATTATCTATAAATGGCATTCCATCTTCTTGAAACATAAGATCAAATACCATCAAATATATTCATCAAGAGAAGTTTTCCTTTTATTTGAAAAAGAAACTAAGAAACAAAAAAAAATATATAAACAAATGCAACCAAAATTTTCAAGATCTCAAGCATTCAACATTCAAATAAGGATTATTTCAACAGACAAATAAAAAGAAATTCTAATAAAAAAATCTGCAAATTATTGATGCAAGGGAAGAGAGGGAGCAGAGGACAGAACAAGAGAATCATATTCAATAATTTAAGATTCCCCAAACAATCCTCACCTTATATATAGGTTTTTACAATCCAAATAAAAATATACCAAGCATATAATTACAACGACGACAATTTAGAAAAAATATTTTAAAAATAAACAACAATAAATAAATCTGAATGCAGTTTAGGCCAAAAATTGGCATATATCTTTCAACTGATTTATTTTGCATCATTCAACTCTATGAAGAAGAAATTCAATCCAATGAGTTTAAATGGATATCCAACTGTAAGCGCAGCAAAGATCATTAGGAGAGCCATCATTTTTGCACATCTCACTATTTTCACATTCCGACATCCCTTGCATAAATAAGGTAAATTTGTCATGAATCGTTCATGCATTAGATTGCCCATGTCCATCAACAATATATATTCAATAATAGTACTATAACACTTTCCTTCAGGGTAGAACTCACAAGAAGAGGTGCTGAAGTCTGGACAAAAGTGGATATTATTAGTAAAATTATCAATCCTAGAGTAGAGGTTGGTGTATAAATTGGAAAACCAAAAAATGAATAATATATGTAGATAGACTTGAAATCTATGGATAGGACGTCTTCAAATTGAATTGGAGTAACATTAATTTTGCTGGCTAAACAAGTGCCAGCCTTAAATCCTCTTCATAATCATATGAGCTTATGCCTAAAAAGTAAAATAAATTTAATAGGCTTATAAAGAAACTTTCAGGGAAGTTTTGAAAAAGAATGCAGTCTCTTCTATCATATGGAAATGTTCTGAGCAGTATCATTGGTGCCACAATGGTATTAACTTGGCATGGTTAACGTCTAGGTTTTGCATTGTGTCTAGGTATTGATTGATGCTGGATGATGCAGACCATGGAAATTTATTCTTCGACAATGTCCAAGCTTTTGATCCTCTCCTAGTTGGTTTGTTTGCTTCCAAAAACAAGAATATGAGAGCTTCATAGCCAATTAAATTAAATTTATATTTAACTTAATTATAGCAAAGATTTTAAACACAACACCAAGTTTTGAACACTCAAATCACCCATAAAATTGGGGCAAAATTGATGAAGCTAATGGAATAAATATATCACAAAAAATAACCCGGTTAGAGGAATATCTCTCACACATCTCATACAAAAAATCAAAGGGAAATTTATTAATTCAAAACTATCCTAGTATATAATTCTAACCTCTTTTTTATACACTAACGATAAGATCTAATCATAAGACTTAGTTTATTTTTAATAAAATCTTTGATTGACTTTTTCTAAAAACTAAATCATTTTTAAAAATTCTACCACTATTTACTAAAAATACAACAAACTATAAAAATTTTAAAGGCATAAAATCAAAAGAACATCTTTTTTATTCATATAATCAAAAGGGTGTCCCTCTTTCAAAATTTATCAAAATGGTGCCCCACCCTTTACTTTATACCCAAAATATCCCTTTGTCCTCGACCTATCTAACCACAGGGATATGAACCCAAGGTGGTGTTGCCTTGTACAAAGCAGCTTCAAGGTGGTACTTTGTACAAAGCAGCTTCAATGTGGTGCTTTGTACAAAGCAGCTTCAAGGTCGTACTTTGTACAAAGCAGCTTCAATGTGGTGCTTTGTACAAAGCAGCTCTAAAGTGGTGTTGTAATTTTTGAAAGTGGAGTACTGTTTTGACGATATAAATAAAAAGACGCTCTTTTGATTTTCTGCCAATTTTAGATGACCAAGACAATTTGAATTTTTCAAAAATTTTAAATAGTATTTGAAAATCTTGTCTTGATTGCATTATACCATAAACGTCATATTCTACCATAAAAAATAAGAGCATATATTCTAACACATATAAATGTATAGCAATTATTAGTTTTATTGAAATAATTTAATTCTTTTCTAGAAATGAAATAATATAACTGGGTATGAGTTTGCATGCTAAGTGTAGAATTTTGATGGTTTATTCAAATTCTCATGAAATTAAGGTTGTCATTCTCATGCATTTAGTAGTAATTTGGGTAGTTCATCTCATCACGTCAATATAAGTAATAAGTAACAATGATTATAAAATAAAGCAAAAAAAGCAATAAAATAAAACAGAATATATATATCCATATATGTATTGAGCACAATAACTAATCTATAATTTTATAGAGTTAGTGAACCAATCTATAAAAATTTTAAATTAGACCTAAGAAGCCTATCTAGAATTGAGAGATTATAGGTGATCAGACCTCATCTTCTTCCTCATGGAAGAGTGTTTTCTTTGCCAACAATGATGGGCAGTGTTGCATTCTCTTAGTCTCATGCAAGAGGGTGGTTGCTTGCTTCTTCTACAGTGAAGGCAATGAGTAGTGGTGAATCTACGACATAGGCAGTGCTCTTGTGTTGAGACTATAGGATTAAGGGGTCAGTTTCATAGGTGCAAGCAACCTAGAAGCTGTTATGGTAATACAAGTAGCGCCAAGGCCCTAGTAGCAAGATTTAAGCAGCATTGAGCTTAGGTCATGGGTGCAAGTCATGGGTGTGGGTCATGAGAGTGGCAATCGTCTAGCATCATGATGCGTGTTCCGCAAGTATACGGAATGTCGCCAAGTAATAAAAGATCGAATCCACAGGGACCATGGAATTAATTACTATCCTAGCACAATAAGAGTGGAGAGTTCAATGGGGAGATGGAGTGTTCTAAAGTTCCTAAACCTTAGTTCGAAGTTAGAATTCGACTGTGACAATATATGGGAAGCGACTCTAGGACTTCGGATTCCTCGGGATATTGATTGATTGACTTGGATCCTCTACCATTCCTCAATGATTACACAATTGTAGGGATTCTAACCAAATTATCTAATTAGACCTCGTCAGTCTTCCTCGGAATAAATCAATGGTGTTCTAATGTTACTTAGGTTGGTTTGAGATGATTCTAGATAGCCTAGTTCAAGGCTCTCCTGTGTCACTCAGGCGCCCCAGAATACTACTAGATTCCTACCCCTGTCACAGGGTATTCTTTTAAAGACTTCTCCCCAACACTAAGCAACCGTTAGTTATCCCTCATAAACATTATTCACAGCTTAAGCAATCCCTTGGAAGGTCCAGTTAAGACTCTCCTCCTGTCACGAGGCGTCCCGGATATACAATCCTAAGAATTCCTCAAACTCCAAATAATCTCTACCCTTATGGATTCACACTATTCACAAGCATATCATCAAACAAGCACAAAGCATAAATCCACAAAGCAATTGCATAAACATATCATAGAACATGGTAGATTATCAAATCCAAAGTACAATCATCCAATAACCCCGATTCTTCCTACATCCTAGAATCTAGAGGACTACTCCATATCGGGGAGGTTACAATACAAAGAAGAAGAGAAATAATGCATCCTATTCCAAGAATCTAAGAGAAAACAAGAAATAGGACTTATCAAGGTGCTCCTTCTCCGGATTGAAATCTCTGCGAAGGTGGGATGTGGATGCGATGGAGTGTCCGGACGGATGAACGGATCGTCGAATCTGGCTCCGGAATGAGGCGTCGGTGGCTCTAGCACGCTCCGGTGGCTCTCCAAAGTCTCCCCTCCTTTCTAGGGCTCTTAAGGGGGTCTATTTATAGGCCCCCACGAAATACCCTTGGGCTCGGCCAGGCACGCCCCCGTCACACGGCCGTGTCTGGGAGACACGGTCGGGTGTGGTCGCCGAGCTATGGCGGAGGCACGGCCGTGCCTGTGAGGCACGGCCAAGAAGAGTTGAAGTTCTGTCTTGAGGCATAGCAGTGCCTGTGAGGCACGGCCATAGGAATTCTGTACTCTGCTGGGAGACACGCCCGTGCCTGTGAGGCACGGTCGGAGGCAGGCGCTTCTCTGGTAGAGGACACGGCCGTGTCTGAGGGACACGGCCATGTCTTGGCATGGTCCTATTGTGGAGACACGGCCGTGTCTGAGGGACACGGCCAAGGGAAGATGCTTCTCTGTTGGGAGACACAGCCGTGTCTGAGGGACACGGCCATGTCTTGGAGCTGCAGGATGAAGGCACGGGCGTGCCTTTGGAGCACGGCCAAGGCATGTTGGATCTCTGGTTGGAAGCACACCCGTGCTATGTAGACACGGTCCATGGAGCTGATAGACACGGCCGTGCCTATGAGGCACGGCCCTATCTTGCTATATCTTCAATAAGTGCTCCGTTTCGCCTGTTTTGCTCCGTTTTTCGTCCTGAAACACCCAAACACACAAGCAGTCCTCCGAACTAGGAAATTAAGAATACGATGCCAAATGCATAGATAAGGGTGTAACATACATAAGATACAGCATGAAAAGCATAGAGATGTGCGAATAAAGTATAAGAAATGGTTATATATCCTACGCACATCACATCAACGATAGTGCAGAAAAGCAGTTGTGTTGGTGCCAATGTTGGTGCAAAAGGGAGGTTGTGTTGGCATCAACACTAGCATAAAAAGGTGGTTGTACTTGCATCAGCACTAGCGCAAAAGGGATGGGCGGCGACAGTAGCAAACATTTAGAGGTTGTGTTCTTTAGGCCAAAAGTGGTTGTTGTGGTGAGAGAGAGGAAGCAAGAATGACAATTGTTATGGGGTAACAATCCATCAACGAACCTGCAGCCTACCTCTCAAACTCCAAGGCAACCAACAATGGACAATTGTGATATCAAGGGTAGAAACAAATAACAAAGAATGAGGGTTGGGAGAAGTGCAAGGTGTGGTTCAGTAGCAATGAAGAGGATGGACATGATGCGAGAATATCGGAAGAGAAAAGTCGTAGTGGTGGAACGATGGAGGTGGCAAGATAGGGAAGCAGGTAACGTGGATGAGAAGGAAATGTCAAGAAGAATTTGTGGAACGAAGTATAAACCCAAAGCAGGTTTTGACTCTATCACCAATTGAGGCAATACTAAATTTGAACCTTCAAATCACTGAAAAAATTGTGCTAGTTCATAGCATGCTAACCCCTTTTTATAGACTAATAATATAACTTATTTTTTGTAAAAATAAATAATCAGTTTATCTTAATAAAACCACTTTTTCAAAAAACTAAACAAATTCTAAAAAATTCTCCCACTATTTTCTAAGTATAACAAAGTATAAAACTTCAACTTTGAAATTTTCAATAATTTTAAATAGGATTTGAAAATCCTTATTGCATTACATCTTGTCTTGTAACATACCTTCTTAATAAAAGTATCTGCAATTAGTAAGAGTTTTTTTTTGTTAATACTAGAATGAGTATTTGCATTGAATGGGAAAATTGGTTCATGTCATAACCAAAAGAGCTCAACTACATAATTTTCATCTATGTAACTCGATCTCAGGAAAAAGTATCCATACCCATTAAAAAGAACCCATACTCGTGTAAATACATGTCTTGGATACACCGTTTTTTTAAAATGAGATCATGGGGATTTATTAAGTAAAATTTAGGATGTGAGTATAGAGGCATAATAATCTTAAAAATATAATGATCAATATTAATCTAATTATACCTAAAATTAACCAATTAATTATATAAATTAAGAAATATAAGTTCGATAAGTTATCGCTTATAATAAGTTCTATAACTTATAAGTATATAACATAAGTCTTATTTATTCCATAGCTCCAAGCAATGCGAAGCCTTTTCTTCCTTTTTCATAACGAGTTCAATCGACTCTCTTCTTCCTCCTTTCATTCTCATAGAAGAGTCCAGCTACTTAAACTCAATTTCCATTCCCACATCTGCATCGTGTTGACAGGCATAAGAGGGGTAACCAACAAGTTCAATTGTCAGAGTTTCTTGTAAGATATTTGGCATTTGAATTGATTGATTCATATTTTTATAATATCTTAGTTGAAAATTGAAGTTGGAATAACATCACTAGAACTGAGAAGACACAAGCACAAAATATGGATTTTGGTAGGTTGTGAAGCTAACCATACAATGTCAAAACCATTGTAGATGACCAAGTATGATGAACTTCAATCATTGCTTTACGATGAGCATTGTCATGGCTTTATTGATCACTAAGGTCTCAAACTATACTGATATATGAAGTTACATAATATGATTTTACTTAATATTATATATTATATATTATACACACACACACATGCCTATAATTAACTAAAATTGTATGTTTAATCAAGTAAGCATTGGAAAACAAATCTAAATAAGGTTTAACTTAGGGTTAATGACTTAAAAATAGGATTACATATGATCTAAGTTCATCTCAGTAAAAGTTGAAACTGATGTTTGTATTGGCACAGTATCAATAATACATGGAGGTGACACAATGAGCTAGAAAAGCACGGAGTAAAATATAATTTCACTCATGCCAATCCATTTCAATTTCAATGAGTGGACTGAATGGCATATTGCCTGAGCCAACCACGATGAGGTCAGAAAGAAATAAAATTTTAAACTATGAGTCCAGAAGCTTCAACTAATATACTTACTATTGAGGTTAAACATAGAGGTAAAGAGTGCCATGAAAATATATGAAAATAACAGTTGCAAAGCAGAAATGATGGTGGTTGATAGGAAGAGCAGACGAAAAAGATCTTGTGGAAGCGGTGAAGGATGGTGACGCAGATGAAAGAGGTTGCAGGAATAAAGAGTCTCTCTTAAAAAAGAGAGGATAGAAGGGAGATGGAAACCACTAATTGAATACCTCAAACAATGGTCTTGCAATATGTGGCTTTGATATCCCTTGAAGCATCACATTGTTGTGTACCTCAGTCAGCAATCTCACAACACAAAATAAGAGACCAAGAAGATAGAGGACAAGAGGATTTTTGTTTTTTTGGCAAAATCTGAAATTTTTGAAACAATATTTGTATGCCTCACACAAGTTTTTATAATTGAAATAAAATAAATCAAAACTAGTACAACCTCAACAAAATAGAACAATGCTAATTTAAAGATTAAAATAGAAATAATAAAATAGAAATTGGGACATGGTTTAGATTCAGAAATGGTTTTAAGGATTAAAATAGAAACAATAAAATAGAAATTGGGACATGGTTTAGATTCAGAAATGGTCTAACGATTTGCATCAGTTTAAGTTTGTATCATCAAGATTTTACAGCCAATACAAACTCAAATATGTAGGAAAAAATTCAAATGTTATAAGTGGAACATTATGCATCTGAAGAACTATTACATCAATAACTTAAACACTAAGAATATCCCCAAAACACACTCAACTGCAAAAGCATGCTTTATACTGCATTTCATCCTACAGCATATATTAATATAAGCTCAGAAGTTATTACCAACCCCAGGAACTCCAGGATTAAGAATATCTTTCTGTCGCACTGAGATTGATTCAATGAAGCTTGCATGTTCTACATTTTTTAGCAGTTATACAATAACTGGACAATAGTTTCATAATAAAAATGACTCTATGAATAGCTTGGTATGAAATATAGGAAGTAGCCATTAAACTTATTAAATATATAGCTTTTGTTATTACCATATTATCAAAACCCATTGCTACTTAAATAAATCATTACACACTAAAATCTCCATGCCTACTCCTAACAATACCTTATTTAACAAATCAACCTCAAAGTAGAAATTTTTTATTAAAAAACTATCAAGGAGTCATGAGCTTCCCTAGTTTGCAAAAAATAGAATAGGTTGGATATCACCAATTCATGAATTGTACATAAATCAGATAGGCCAAGAAAGGAGATAAAGAAAGTTCATAAAATTAAACACTGAAAGGATTAATGTAACACTTCAAGTAGATAATAGTGTAGATGTAACACTTTAGTAGCTGAAGTAATCAACTCACCAGCCATGATGTTTCATTTTGGAAGGCTGGTTTGATGTCCAGATTTTCAGGTCGTATAAAATGTTGTAGTAAAGCCATCTGCTCATAAAGTTCCCCGTCACTGTTGACATCTTCTGGAACTGATGCAAATACTCGATTAAAAAGTTTTGTCATGACATATTTCTCCAGACCCTGTAAATGTTGGAAAATTGAAGTCCACAACTGCTGGAAAGCTAAAAATAAGTTTAGAAAGAAAGAGAGCAACAGAGCAACTACAAGGCAAGAAGCATAGATGTTGCCTATTAAGTACAGAAACTTATGTATATAATAAAGCTAGTCAAATAAAAGAACAAAGATGAGATATATAGTTTGTGTGACACACATAATTTTTGGAAGTTCAAAGAGTCATGGAAAGCAATATGGAAACTTGGATATTAACTGTCAGCAATCTAAGGGACAATGACTTTTTGTCCGTGTAATTCCAGAAGTAATTAGAGGAAATTTACTTTGTTTTGATATGAGTATGCAAAGATTCTAAACATCAGTAAGATTGATGAGCTTATCTTTAAATGAGATATACTAAGAAATGCCCTTCCACTATCCCTAAAAAACTACAGCCAATGACAGAGATAATACTGAATTTACAGAAAATATTGAGGACTTATCCCTAGTCATTGACTCCTAAAGAGAACTTTCACAAGAGATTAAAAAAAAGGGAAAATTCTAACCTAACAACAATGGAGGTGCTAATCTACGATGATTAGTTTTATTCAACAACATAATACATGTGGAAATTCTAAAAAACACCTATTGGATAATCTCTGAAAGCCAATACTTATTTTCTTTGTGGATCATCCTACATGTCTTGATTGTACCTCAAGAAATCCACATCAACAACAAGATGTGATTCCCAATACTTGGAGTATTTTCCAATTTTTTATGCATTTAATAATTGATAATTTAACATCTATTTAAATACTCAATCGATATTTATTTGGATTTATTATGGAACAAGGTTGTTTTACTAAATTGTTATAGATAGATTTATTAGTGAAATTTTTGAACTCATGTTGGGTTCAAAAATCAAGATTATTTTTGAGATAGAAGTTTGACATGGTTTGAAGTTTGATTGGTTATGGTTGAATTACCAACACCCATTTTAGTTCGTCTCAGTGAGGAGATAAAACTTGAGTTGGCCAAAAACCCCTCTTGGTTTTCCTTCATGTAATCTCCCTTTCCACTATGCACCACTTCTTTTATATGACTAAATCTTCTCTCCTTCCTCTTCTTTTTCCCCAAGGAGACTAGGTATGATTCTACTTCCCTTCTTACTATTCGTTTTCATAGAAGTTGACTACTCTAGTTAATTTTGTAGGGAGAGGGACAGTAGTGAATTAGAGGCGGCAGCCAACTTTGGACAACCAAAGAACCCCATCAAAGAGTGCTCTCTTCAATTTGAAGATGGCATGATAAAGATCTTATATAAACTAGTAAGATCTTTCTTTTTCTTCTTTCCCTTCATAAAATTTGATCATTGGCCCTAATTCATACTCTTGATATTGGCAACCTTCTTTGTTTAAGAAGTGGAAACCACACTCCTAGAGGCGGAACCAAGAAGAAACCCCTCTTCAAGGTGAGGCAAGGGATTTATTTGTTCTTCTTTCTCTTTGGATAGAAGACTCTAAGGATACCCTAGTACCCTAGCGTGTTGTACAAGAGTTGTATGGGTTGTTTTTTCATGCTTCAGATGGCCTATGGCCTATAGGGGCAGTTTGACTATGGGGCAGCAAAAGCATGAAAATATCAGCACATCCCTGGCTTGGGGAGAGTTTGTGTCGAGTCATTTGTAGTTGGTCTAACTAAGGTGATGTAGCACAAGAGGAGATTGAGTGTCGGGAGGTTTGGGGAGTAGAAATCTGGAATGAAGTGGTAAAGGAGTCCAGAAACTTAGGTATCACACCTAAGGGTTCCTACGCATCACGCCATAGGGAGATTATATCACACAACCTAAGAGAACTCTCAAAACTTTAATATCTATTTTATATCCCAGCATTACAGCAGTACACATATTTATGATAGGACTCACAAAGGACCCATAAAGACTCATACTAAACATAAATGCTAGTAGATAGACTCATCGAAAACATAAAGGACTCATAAAGACACATAGGAAACATAAGACTTATAAAGATATTGCAATTTTCCAATCATGCGACGTTAAAGCATATTTGTTGGATATTTAATGCTGGCTTTTGACTTTTGACTTCAACTCTTTGGAATTCATGAACTTTATATCAGTTCCCAAGTAGGTCTATCATCTTCCAAATTAATAGTTGAGCTTTAGAACCTTTATTTCTGCATTTATAGACTTTTAATGGAGTTTGCCACTTATCTCCATCATAAGGGAGGCAAATCCTCCTATTGTCTTTTGAATTTACCTTTTGATGCATGATTTAACTCTTGCAATTGGAACAAATACTAATTTGCAATTAAGATGAAATTTTTTGATTAGCAAGGGAAACTTATTCATACCAAATGACACCATGATACTTGTTAAAGTTCTTTCATTAATTAATATTGACCTTTGAAACACAAAAAAGGAGACTAATGGGTGTAAAGAAAATGATGAGATGCCCCTTGGGGGCTTGGATGAGTAATTAAGATATAAGTCCCAATTAGATGGAAACCTTCCTGTTCTGTGTACTTGCTGGAAATTTTGGTTAAATAGCATAAGATGTGGATCTTGAAACACAAAAGGGGTATAAGAGTTTAGACATTATGAGATACCAATTTGATGAGTTTGGTTGATCTTTCTAAAGGAAAAATATTCAAATGAGTTATTATGGAACAAGGTTTAAACTTTTGATGTTTATTAAACTTTTTCAACATCTATCGTATAGATTCAAAATATATATATTTTTATTATTTTAGCACATAATTAAATTGTTTTACTCACATTTTATTGCAATAACATCAAGTCTAGCATACAGAATGTTTATGAAGATTGGTCTCCAAGTTCGGCATTTTCACATATATATATAGTGAATTTAAATCACAAGTTTAGACTTTTGATGATTATGTACATTGCTTATGTTACATTTATTTGAATATTTCAAATACAAATTTACTTTACTTTCTATATTTCGAGAATATATAAAAGTATCATCTAAATTTAAATTAAAAATATAGATAAAATTATATTTTTATTGTAAAATAAAGGGATGAGGAGATGATGGCTTTAAATTAGTGATAATGTATATATTTGTATAGACATAATACTTCTTGGATGAACGAGTGTTTACTTTATTTGTTTTTCTTTTTTATTTTAAAAAATTAATTTCTCTATTGTACTTGAATTTTATTATGGCTTTATGTAAGTATGGCTTGGCGCGAACAAGTTCACAGCTTTATGGCTCAAGGTCCATTGGAGATCGGAGAAGGATGGTATGGGGCATCCGAGCGACTACAAAACAAGAAGCATCAAAACACAAAGTTGACAATAGCCTGAGGAAAAGTGAACTATGTAGATGAAGTGTAAAAGATGACACATGAAGCCAGTCGGCGGCTCGATGTACAGAGGGATGAATAACTTAATGGAAATGGCCTTGGTGGCAAAGTTAAGCAGTGGAAGGTATATGAACTCTAAGATGAAGTGTAAAAGATGACACATGGAGCAAGTCGGGGGCTCGATGCACTCGAGGGATGAATAACTTAATGGAAATGGCCTTGGTGGCAAAGCTAAACAGTGGAAGATAAGTTTGGTTATGAACTCTAAGAGTTAGAGACTTGTACTCTTAGGGGAGAATAGTTACTAGATCATTAGGAAGATCAAAGTCACTAGTGAGTTGAGTCGACTAAGGAATCAACTCAAGCCGATAAGCCAATGAATAGAATGTTTTTATTTGGGGATGAGTCTACTTGTGGTTAGTTGATCAATTAAGAATTTCAATCAACTAATGCTACAACAGGAATGACGAAAGGAGTCGTTGATCAAATAATACTTTGTGATCAGATGACTTAAGAGCTATCGTGGAGCATTTGACTAATAGTGGAATATAATCAACTAAGTAGTTATTGGCAAACTCAAGTTAAAGAGATCAGGAAGTCATTCGACTAATTGGCGACAGGTCAACTAAACAACTAGTGAAGATTGAAGGGAATGAAGGTTATATAAAGGGGAACAAGGTGGGCATTTGAAGGCTAACAAACTAGTGATTAGTTAGATAATATTGAGTCTCATATTGTAACCCTTTGAGTTGTTCTCTTAATCTTCTTATAATCATTTAAGATGTTTCTCTATCTAGAGAGGTGAACTGCGGAGGAGAAAGATACTAGGCTTCCAAGAATGACTTACCGACAAGTTATACATCGTGAAGTAGGAACGAGAATTTCAAATTACATTATATGTCTTAGTAATATGTATATAATTGTCTTTTATGTTTCTTATTTCCACTGCACTAGCAAGAGTAATATAACTTTATAATTGCAAGAATAAAAGTTATTCACCCTCTACCAGCTTCATCCAACCATCGCACTACACTAATTCCAACAACATGGTCTAGCTGGACACTTTAAGAAAGATGAGATAATTGCTATGATTCTAGATCAATTTTATTAGCCCTCACTGCAACAAGGAATTGCTAGGGTTTTATCACAATATGGCACATGTGAGATGCCTAAGGCAACTAAGCAACATTAGGTCTTTACACACGTTATTGCTAATTCCTTATAAATCTTTAAAAGAGAGAGAGATAGCATAGACTTGGTTTAGATTTATCCAGAACAGAGTGAAGCACGACTCCATTTAGTAGAGACCAATTTTTGAAGATGCATATTTTATTCAATGTAACAAAATTAATAGTGCATAACAGATAGCCAAGTTAGAACATTGCTATACAAGGTTGCCAAATGTATAGTTTTAGATAGAAACATAAAGTTTGTGAGCTCTATAGAAGTTATTTGGGACGCAACTTAAGTTTTCATCTCTTTCTATTGGGTAGACTGAGGTCATCAATCATAGTTTAAGAAATTTATCTAGGCATTTAGTAGGAGAAAATTGAGTATTTTATACTTTGTTTTATCACTTATAAATTTTCTTACAAGAATTTGGTAACTAGTCGTCTACTAGTCTGAGTCCATTTAAAGTCATGTATGCATCAAAAGCGCATTAACCTATTTGTTTACCTACCACATCATTAATTAAAGTTAGTTCAGAGCTTACTGAGCATAAGACATTGATGATGATATCAAAAGTAATATTTGATTAAATAATGAAGCTTATAAAATTCAAATTGTTACAAACTGTAAATTTAAGGAGTACAATATACGAAATTATATGTTTGTCTGATCCATCTTGAACCTTTTCCCAAAAATTCGTTTTAAAAGATTTATACTCATTCCTCTGGCCTTTTAAATTTAAAAAAAAGTTAGTCCTAATGCATATATTGAGTTACCTATTAATTTAAACTTTAGTCTAATTTTTAATGTTGAGGACTTAATGGCATATTGAGGGACATTTGAGCTCCTCCTCCTGTTGTATTGCTCTATTGATTTGCACACATGTCATGCCCTAACTGTGTCAATTTTTGTACTCTTATCTGCAACACAACCCACTCCTTAGATCAAGTGCATTATGAACACTAAGAATAAGTCATAGCTCCTTACTATAGCATCCAAAGGTACCTAGTTCAATGGAAGGAACTTCTAGACATCGATGACTATTGAATTACTGAGGAAAATACACTACCTCACTCTATGTGAAACTTATGTTCATCTTGGTGCTACATCATTCGTGCTCTTCCTAACTTGCATGGAATTCCTCCTTAGATGGCATCACCTTGTCTCATACAATTAGGGCTCCTCAGCTTTTTCCCTAATTCTCTCTCTTAAAAGATACACAATTCATGTGAATAAATCCTCCTATCTTTAATATAATGATGTCACAAGATATCAACTTAAAGATGGTTCAAAGCTACATTGGCTACTTTCTTAGCATGTCTATTTGATAGACCTCTAAGAGATGGCATGGTTGAAATCAATTGTTATCAAGGCATTGCTCTAGTGTTGCTAAACCCTGTAGGAAATTATAACCAAGTGGGTGTTCCAAAGGTACAACTACTAAATAATTAAGTCAGTAGAGCTGCCCTAAAAATAATAATATTAAATAAGATGAAAAAAAAGAATCATATGCCCCAAGCAATGAGGCACATGCCCCCATTTGGACTTTGGAAACTATTACCCTATCAAATGTTGCAACCAAGGAATGAGTGAGGAGAGATAGGTATTACTTAAAGACTATTCTAGATTACCATTGGGATTAGTCATGTCTTCACTCTGTGCATGGTGTATTAAGTAGTTCCATTAGGAGATATATATAAAGCTCCTCCTATCACATTTAAAAAATATATAAAAAAAAGGTTGTCCGATGTGCGAAGCTCTCATTAATATGAAATCCCGAGGAAGGGTCGGACCACATTGAGTCTATTATACACCGTCTTACCCTGCCTTGTAAGAGGTTTCCACGACTCGAATCCATGACCACAAAATCACACGGTAGCAACTTTAATGTTGCGTCATGGCTCTCCTTCACATTTAAACAAGATATATTCAAGTAATTTCCCTCTAATTAAGAGACTGTTGTGAATACGGGATCTCATATTAATGATTGCTCGGTCACCAAAGGTTGATCATCGATGACTGACAAATTGGTTTGTACAGGATGATGGGGTAGCCCAGGCCTACTACTTCTTCAGGCAGCCTAGTCCTAAGAAGGTGTGGGCCCAAACAGTGTGGAGAGCTTACTTACATCCCAATCATACAATCACTTTCTAGATGTTAGCATAGAGTTGACTCTCCACTAGAGATCGGCAGGATTATCTGGAGGACAAGCAGTGCACTTTTTGTGGTCAGGTGATGGAGACACAGGAGCACCTATTCTTTAGGTGCCCCCCTATTGCGGAGCTGTGATGGAGGATCAAAGATTGACTTTACATGCATTGGGAGATATCAACCTACCAGTGGGTGATGCGAGTCTTCGGGCTATATTACTATGGGAGGACTTCGACAAAGGAATGTCATCTTGCCTTGTCATCCATGGAGGGCCCTAATCGTAGTTTCTTTCTTTAGTGAGGAATAGTTAGATGTTGAGAGAATATACAGGGGTGTGCAAATCCATGTATACAGTCTTTAGGTGTTTATTCAGATTTGATACTCCTAAAGCCTCATTTTGTATATTTTGATACATGCTATCAAGGATTGAAATCTCGAGTCGTATCACTCAATACCGGTGAAAAATTTTATTCCGGCACGGACACTAGCGTTCCGACTGAGATACTGTCAAGAGACGTCACACAGGTCCAACGACGCCTCCGAAGGCGTCGCGCAAGCTCGGGATACCCTCTGGAGGCATTGTGTGGGCTGGCCAGGCATCGCATGGACCGCGCGCGCCCTCGATCATGTGTGCCCAGTCGTAGTCATCGACTGTTGTGGTATTAGCTTTCTTTTTAACTTAGATTTTAATAATCAACTCCTAACTATATAGTTAAGGATAATTTAAATAGGCTTAATTAAAGTCTTATAAAATTATCTTATTATTTTTTAAAAAAATATTTTATTTTTTATTTTTTTATTTTTAAATATTTAAATTAAATATTTTATATTTTAAAAATACCAAAACTATACCGGCATGGTACGATATGGTACCGAAACTGTATCATTCCAATCCGGGACCGAAACCTCGACACGATTCGATATTTTAAACCTTGCATGCTATATACAATTTTTACTTATCCAAATATATATATATATATATATATATATATATTCAAGTAAAATATATTTATAAAATTCTTAAAATTGCTTCACTAAAATAATCTAATTACTTTATTTTAACATTTTGAAATATATAATCCATAGCATATAAGTAACTTAACTAATCTGATTCTAATCTAATAATACATGAACCAAACTTGTCAAGAAAAAAAATCATATTTTAATTTTCCAATGGGGACAATAATTATGACTATCAATTTCGATGGTGTTCTATTGATAGGACAACTGCTATCAAAATCCAACTTAAAAATTGTCTATTAAAGTAAAAATTATAAAATGACAAAGTATAAATAGTCATCATGATTTCAAGTATCAATGAGTATCGATTGGCATGGTCTATGTGTATCATTTCAGCAACTGACAACTATATTATTACTAGTAAATGTCAATATATCGCAACGCCCAATTTTGATGGTACCAATTAAGATGAGACGTTGTGACTAATAACTTCCAAAACTAAACAAATAAGAAGATTCTCCAACTGAGAAGACTCATCATGCAATTCATCTATTAATCATACAAATGAAAGTAAGAAAGTACCAATTAGCAACTCAGAGAAGAGACATGAATCAAAGAAACCGAGATCCATCTATATCATATGCTTGTGCATATTCTAGTTGCAATCATGCTAATCCAAATCCAACTCCTCATTAACTAAGATATATTTAAAAATAGGAGAAGTTAGTTTCACAAAGCAATACTTACTATGTCTTCAAAAATTATAGAATTGCATATTTTAGTTCTAACACTACAAGAACTTTTGTTCTCATTCATTCCATATTAAGATTATTAGTTATGATGCTTATTATATTTTGTAATTTTGTTGCTCCAAAATGTTAATCCAATTGACCACCCATAATTGCTAAAATTTTATATTTAAAGAAAAATAAGCTAAGTGAAGTGGAATTATTGGATCAAAAGATATATGTCAAAAAAAAATTTAAGAAAAACAAACAAAAAAAGTTACGTGAAAGGAGAGGGGGCTTACGACCCCTCAAGAGCAACAAAGTTAGCTACTTTACAAATGGTTGCCACTCACATCCTTCACAAGGCAATACCAACCATTAACCACTTTAAGCAATAGCATGGAATTAGATGACGAGTCGTATCAGTCAGCACGGGCGGAATTTACCATTCCACCTGCTAACCAACACTAAAACCATTCAACATCGACACCCAACACCAGACTCGAAGCTATCACAGTGGCCTAGCCTAACCGCGAGGCATCTTGCTACTGCCTTGCTTGGCCTCAAGGCCCGACATGACCTCCGCAAGATCACAAGGCATCGCAACCTCGTGGACCTTGAGGAGGCCAGACCATGTTTTTTTTCCTTTCCTTTCCTTTCCTTTATTTTCTCTAATTTTCATCTTTTTCTTTCTTTATTTCTATAGTTAATTCCTTTGTTAATTTTTTCCCTACTACTGTAGACTAAGGGAGAAAAAACCACAAATTGTTAGGAAAGAGTGAAAAAAGAATTAAGTACAATATAATTTGTAATTTTATAAATATACTACTATGAATGACTTAATTCTATATATAAATTTGATTTAATTTTGAACTAATCAAAATTATATTCCATTTAAACCTACTTAATCCCATGATTTAAAATTTCAACCTGTATCGGAGTTTCAATTTATGACCGAAACGATACAGTTTGGTATCGTATTGTGTCGTGCCGATATGATTTCAATATTTTTTAAATATAAATATATTAATAAAAATTTAACCTAAATATTAAAAAAGTCAAAATACAAAAAATAATAATTTTTTTAAAAGAAAAAATGTGTGATTGCGAAGGTCATGCAAGATCCTAGAGGTCATCGCGGAATTGTGAGGTCGCCATTGGATCATAGCACCCCCACGACCCCTCAGAGGTCGACGCAATCGCATGAAGGTCGCCACGAGATTGTAGCACTCCTACGACCGTAGGATGGCCCGCAATACCAGTGCCAAGCGGAACTGCAAATTCCACCCATTTCGCCCAACACGGTACGAAATTTTAAATCATATTTAATCCTAAATTGACTTTTACTCCATCCTAATTTTTAAAAGATTAATTTAATTTAGCTTAACTAATTAAAAAAATTATAAATATATTTAAAACATAAATGTTTAAAATAAAATAAGATTTGGTATTTAAAAGATTTTATATATGTTATAATTTCATAATAACAATAGAGATAGAGAATTAAAGTCATCATCTAAGAATTTTATATATATATATATATATATCATTTCCCTATACAATATAAAATTTAAGCAACACATTTACATATTCTCAAAATATAAAAAACATATTAAGAATAATTTGACGTTTTTAAATAAATGTACCTAATTAATCCTTGAAATCATCAAAATATATTTAAAGTTGTCAATTGAAAATGAATCTTCATAACCATTATAAATGCAAGATTTCGGACTTGATGACTTTGCAATAAACTTAAAATCATAGTTTAAAATCTCGAGTCATTTTGTCCGATACAAATGAAACAACTCGTTCTGCACGCCGACCGACACCAAGATAAGCATGCCTCTAGTGCCAACACGCCACGACATGTCCGGACTCGTCGTCAGGCCCAAGCTATGTGTCCAGACTCATCGCATGGGTCCGTGGTCGCTAGCAACATGGAGGGGTAGGTTTTTAACTTAGGTTTAATTAAATAACTTAGGTTAATAATTTTATCAACTCCTAGCTATATTAGGATAATTTAAATAGGCCTAATTAAAACCTAATTAAATTATTCTATTAATTTAATATATATTTTAAAAAATATATTTTATTTTTATGTAATATATTTTATATTTAAAAATTACTGAAACTATATAGGAATGGCACGATACGATATCGAAACTGTATTGTTCCGGTCTAGAATCAAAACCTCGACATGACTCAAAATTTTAAATCATGCTTAAAATTGAAAATCAATATTCATCATCATTATAAATGCAACTTCTTGACTTGATGCCTCTATAATAAAATTGTAATCAAGACTATTTAATTATACGCAATAATAATAGAAAAATAAATTTTAAATTTATAAATTACTAAATAATCATTGCAAAAGATTTAAAAACATCAAACATCTAACGGAATAATATCAAAACTTGAACTCACCATTCAACATCTCAAATATAATTCAATAATAAACATCTATAACAATCAAATATTAGTAAAAATATTTTTAATTAATATATTTTACATTTTTAAAATTGAAATGGTATCGACGTGGCATAATATGGTAGCAAAATTGTATCATTCCAATTATAAACCAAAACTCTAGCACTACTCAAAATTTAAAACTTTGAGCAGTAGACGGGCACATGTTGATGGAGGTAATGTCTCCTTTCACTATTGACATCATCTTCCTCTAGAATTATGCATCCACCACCCTTTTCGTCCAAACTAGAGCTCTTTCCACTATTCCTTGCGGCCTAAGATCCACCATCACCACCCCTTCCACTAATCAACAACAACACTCCTCCTTAAGCGCCCTTTCCCCCTTTCCTCTCTCTATAAAACTAATTCCCTCAACTTCGAGAAGCTTGCCTTCTTCATCTAAACCCCCCTTATAGATTTGAGCTTGGATCGTGCTTCCCTCTGTCTAAGGACCCAAATAGCCCTCCTCCTTTAAACGTAATTAGTAAAACTCCTAATCGTAGTCAGAGTTGAGATTTGTCATTCCTCATGCGAACAATAACATTGTCACATTGTCATTCATTTATGAGCATGTAACCAACCAAATGAGGCCCATGCAAATCAATTTGTGTGCACGGCCACAACCCCTTCCCCTACCTTCATCCAAGCAATGTGGATACTACCTCTTGATGGGTATTTAAAGGTGAGTGTTGAATTAAGATGAATGTTCTTTTGGGTATTACCAAATAGCTCCCTCACATATCAATGCATGTTGCACAGCAAAACTATTGAGCATTGAAGCTAAATTCAATGAGCACTAAGTCGAATTTTGTGAGTGGTCATCACTTAGGATAAGTTTCTTATGTAAAATTCCCTCTTTCAAATAAGATTTTGAGGTTCCTTACAAAGAGAATTGCTTTAAGATATCCGAAGTTACAAAATTGCCATTGCTTATAATCGCATATGGATATGTAGTCAAGGGAAGGGTTTTACTTAAGGGAGATACATCAAGTGTTTTATCCATAGGACAATAGTAGTCATAAGTTGTTTCTTGGTCTCAAATGTCTTTGTGGAATCAGAAAGAGGTCCTCTTACCATTTAACAAAATTGTATATAACTACTAAAACTTTAAGATATTATCTCACTATATTTTACCTTGAAATTGATATCTAAAAATGGACAACAAAACTTACATGCATATCCATTGCTATTTGTATTTATGGTAATGTTCATTAATGCACTATGGCATGCTGCCACTAAGCAAAAATTGGCATTTTGATTATTGAACTTGATTCTTAAATGGTGATTCAAATATTTAAAGAGAAAGATTGCTTGGTTATCAAGATAGGTTAAGCTATGTTAAGATTAGGGATTAATAGATGCTAGTGAAGCTCAATTGGAACCTTATTACTCTTATCTATTTGGGTTATTTCATTAAAATTTGACTCTTATGTTATTCCCTTTGAATATATGTATTATGCTAATATAATTCATTTCTCTCTTATTGATTGATTAATGCTATTTTCATACTATAATCATGTGATACATGCTTAGATTTGTTAAACTCATTATCATACTCATAATAGAAATTTTTCTCTAATTTCTGTTTTTGATCTATTATACACATTTCTTGAATATTATTTGAAATTAAAACATTAAATATTTATTTCTTGTCAATTATGCAAATATAGAATCAATGGTTTATAAAGCTTCAGATGAAAAGGAACCAATTTTTATTTTAAATTTGTAATTGATTTTAATAGTTATATATTTTAGCTATTTTAGTTGTTTGTATTTCTATATTTTAGCGTGGTAGGAGTTCTTTTTAGTTGACAAGACTTTATTGTATTGTCTTTCCCAATTAGTGGCATTACCGAAGGTGAGGGTATCAAATTGGCATATTAGGTTGCTCTAAGACGAACTCTTTTACTGGATGTTTTCAAATAATTATTTGCAGCTAGATAAGGGTTTGTCACTTGTTCTAATTTCTCTTCATAAGTTATTTTTTTATTATTGGCTTCCAGTTATTTCTAAACATATGTTGTTATTTTAATCATGTTTATACTCTTTTCTACATGTTTAACGATTTGAATTTAGCTTTTGGTCATAAAGTGTGAATGCATTTAATAGTGCAGATTGACAACTAGCATAGAGGATGTCAATGGGATTTTAATGATGGTAGATGGATTCCATCCCACATATCAAGATAGGAAGTCACCTAGGTAGTGACAATTTAAGTGATCCCAGCTTGCTTTAAAGCATGCCAAGTGTCAGCATAGCATGTTACTGAAACCATACTTCCAGTCGAAGGCCAAATCTCTAGCATGGAACAAATCTTAACTCATAATAACCAAGTTAAGTATTGAACAGATGTAAATGATAAAGCTTAAATAGACATAAGCTGTACGGCCAATTAGTCAGACCCTATGATATCAATATTTTAAGATTTGGGGCATTCAGATGTTGTTAGAAGTGGTACATTATCTCTTACACCTCCATTTCAGGATCAAGCATGTAATCCAGCACTTCTCCATTCAGATGTTTTATATATTAGCATAAATGAAAATATGGAAGTGTAATAGCTCACCTCCCCAGCACTTTCCAGTTCTTCTTCTGAACTACCAGCCCAAAGTGTATGAGCCCTAAAAGCCTCTTCCATGTTGGAAAGGAACTCCTGTACAGAAGCACTGTCTTTTTCTGGATCAGGAGCTCGATTTGAAAATGATACAATGAAGCTGTCATGTCAATATAGTCAAATTTAAGCACTGTTGTGGAACTACATACAATTGCAACTTGCAACCAGGATGTATAAGCATATTTGCTTTAAATTACAAATAGTTTCTTATCACGATAAATTGAACCAGGAGATGGTTGAAAGAACATATGTGGGAAACAAACTAAAGAACAGTGCACCCTTTTTTTCCAAGGAATTCAAGGAAAGAGATTGATGTGCTCTATCTATGGAAACCAGCTTTTAAGGGATAGGTAACAGATAGTCAAAAGAATAAATATACAACAGAATAATAGCCTAATGGTTTAATCCAAACTAAAAGAATATAAGAAAGAAGATCAGTTTGTGTATAAGGAGGGATGTGTGTATTGTGCCTTTTGGACAACTGGAAATTTAAAAGCTAACCGTGTTTTTTTGGTTCAATGATTTGACTAATTACTGGATGTATGAACCTCAATTGTTAGGACATCTATAACAAGTGGGAAGTAGTTGATCTTGGAAGGAAGATTAAGCAAACTATGAACACTAAGAATTAGTTCCATGATAGATAATGCAAGATAAATTGATTGTTAGTCAAAGAACAGATCATTTGAACTGCATTTGAAACAATTTTATCCTTAATATGTGCAATTCACTAATTTGCTTTCATGTACTCCACTTGTTAATGCAGACAACAAAATAAAATTCATGGAAAAGAAAATAATTTTTAAAAATTAAATTGAAGATAAATTTCAGATTAGCTCATTTGTGATAAAAGGAACGAAATTGAAAAAATCTTCAAGAATATAAAATATTCAACATTAGGGATCTGCGACAAATGAAAATAAATAGAAAACATTCAAAATTGACAGATTTGCAATAAATTAGAGTTTTGATTTTTGTTATTTGATAATTAATATTTTTATTTTGGTAATAAATAGAGAATAATTATAATCCTTTTAAGATTAGCATATTTTCTTTATTTAGAATATTGATTTCTATTTTTGTTGTTGAGTTAAGTAATAAAGAAATCCAAAGTCATGTATTTTAATTATTTTTGAATTAATACAATTTCCAATTTAACTTTTCTATGTGAGTTTTTCCATTGGTTAAGGTTATTTCCTTATTTGCTTCATTAATTTTGTTCCAAATTCCTGGGTGATTCTATGCTTTGATTTTGGTGTTGCGTTAATTAGTATCAAAGCTGAAACCTCCTCAAAAGTTAGCTCCACGCTTATCCACGCCTCATTCACAACAGGGTACAAACGCAATTTCCCTTTCAAAATTGATTTCTGTTTTTTCAGTTGGTAATTCTAAATTGCTTGCATTTAATTTTTTTTCAGATAAATTCTTGCATACTTATTAGCATCTTATTCATGAAAATCAAAAATATCATCATTTTTTTCCAATTTAGTTTAGACATCATTCATGAAAAAAAATATTTTCTATATATTTAAATCATCATCCGTCAAAAAATATATTTTTTATTTAGTTTAGTCATCATCCATCTAATAAAATATTTCTTATTTAGTTTAGTTATCATCCATCAAAACAATATCATCATTAGTTTAATTATCATACTTGCATGTTAGCAATTTATCATATTCCTCTACATCTCATTTAATTTATAACATTATTTAATTTTATAATTATCATTACTTGTCAATATTTTATTTATCCTAATGAGAAAAAAAAACCATACCTACCACTTAATATATGTAAGATTTAGATTTAGGAACGTACCTCATATGAATGGTGAACTTAAAGACTATAATGGTTATTCTTCATACATTGCTAAATTTAGAAATGACAAGCATATAAGATCATAATCGCATCATCCCATGTCTAAAAAAAATTCATTATTTTTGTGAATCATGTATTAGGACAGATGCACCTATATTTAATGGAACTATGGATCCTAATGTGTTTCTTAATTGGTTAGACAACATTGAAAATTATTTTAACCAACATAATTTGACCTCCATTGAACGAGTACGATTTACCAAATTCAAATTATGAGTGATGTATCCAAAGCATTAGAGAATAAGGCGAACAGAAACCCATCACACATTAGCACAAAATGAAAAGACAATTAATGAACTAACAAATATGTAAAAATAAACCAACCTTCCTCAAGTGAACTGAACTCAAAGACATTAACAGAAGACATTAGTTCTCTTACAATCCATAAACTTCCAATTAAAATGAAAGAGTTATGCTCAAATAAACCTACTAATAAGTTATAACTCTACCTTAGTAAAACAACTTTCTAATGACAATATAGAAGAGTCCTTCAAAGACATCTTAGATGAGTCTCTTGACAATGTAATATTAAAAAAAAAACTTTTGTTGAGGTTGACCTCTTTAGAGAATAATCCACTCGATACTGACCATGACTTAAGACTCTCAAATCTTAACTCATTCATGTTATCTAAAGAAACCAAACGAGAAAGCTAAATAAAACAAGCATTATGGTAATACAAATACCAACTTAAAAAATTGCAAATCACTTGGTATAAGCCTTTCTATATTTACTTATATCTTTGATATTTGTCAACCAATTAAATTAAATATGTTATTTTCTTCTATCTACCAAACCAAAAACTCCACTTTACATATTAGAAATATATCTGCTATACAATCTTGGAAACTATACTGAATAATGATTATTATAAAATATTTCATGGTACTGTAACTTTTCATATAACATTTATTAATTCAAATTTCATCATCACATCTACATTGGATGCATTCTTATCATATGTATCCACTTTATTTGGTCATATTGTGAGAAAAATTGATTACAATACTTATTCATTATCTTTCCAACTTATTCAAACACAAGTTCAATTTTTAAATTAGAGGGCATTCAAAGAGAAGTTTGAGGATTCATCTTCATATGCTGATTTTGTTACAGGTTTTGTACAATCCTCATCATTGTTGTGTTTGTGCCACACGATTCTAATGAAGACATAAATATTATTCTCGTCATACAACAAACTCAAACATTTTTCTTGTTATCGTTGAACAGGACAACCAAAAAGGAATTTCTCAAAATTAAAATACAAAAAGAGAAATAAAGTACATTAATTTCTTTCTCATTGAAAGGGACATCCAAAAAATAAAAATAATGAAAAGAAAACATTGCTAAACAGAATTATCAAAGCAATTATTCCTTATACCAGGAAACCAAGACCTAAGAAGAGAAGCCAACAACTTGTCAGGAATTGAGTTTTCCTCAATAGGGGAAAATAATGCAAGGAAACAAATATCATGAAAAAGAAAATAATTTTACAGAAATAAATTGAAGATAAATTTCAAATTGGCTCATCCACGACAAAAGGAAAGAAATTGAAAATTTTTCAAGATTAAAAAATATTCAAGATTGGTGCATCTGCAATAAATAAAAATATTGAAAAATATTCAACATTTGGCATGCCTACACTAAATTATTTTGGTAATAAATGAGGAATAATTATAATACCTATTATGATTAGATATTTTCTTTATTTAGAATATTTATTTTTATATTTGTTGTTGACTTATGTCTATAAAAGAAGTACAGAGTTATGTATTTTAATTATTTTTGAATTAATATAATTTCCAATTTGACTTCTCTGTGTGGAAGTTTTTCCTCTAGGTGAGATTGTTTCCTTATTCGCTTCATCAATTTTGTTCCTAATTCTTGGATAGTTCAACGGTTCAATTTTGGTATTGCGTCACTTGTAGGTATAGTAAATATTGTGTACTTTTTTATGGGAGTTGCTTTGATATTCGTACTAAGATTGACAACCGAAAAATATGGAATTGCAATTCTATTTCTCTTTTTTTTACCAGATATGCTGGTAAAAAAAACATAAATATAATCTCATTGTTCCAAATATTTGGATTTGTAATCTATTCAAAATTGGTCAGATTTGTGATTGAGAATTCTCAGAAATTTATGAGACTAAAGAACACTACCATATAATACTATATATATCTAGATTCCAAGCATAAGAATGAAATGCAATTCTTTATTATTACTTACCTAAATTGAAATGTAAGAAACAGAATTAGAATTCTTAATAGTTCTTTTATAATATCAAATTGATTTTTTTTCCTTTCGACAGGAATCACTTCAAGACAAGCTTTTGATACCCCAACCAAATATATATCTTGGAACTTCAAACTTAAATGAATGTTTTCTGGATGAAGATGATAATGCGTAGGTGGCTCGTTGTTTACAGTCTCCCTAAACTTAAATTAACCTACAGTTTCATGTGCTAGCCATAAGAAATAGTGAGAAAGTCCTTCCAAAACTATGAAAGAATCAGGGGAAATTAAATACATTCCTACGAACTGAATCTACCTGTATATCTGTCAATTAATTTATTAAGTCCCATTGCAACGACCCAACCTATCAATACCATGGACAAATGATCTTACACAGTCTTGAATCTAAAGTAAAACTTTGATGTAAAGTGAGAGCAAGAAATAATTATCATCGAGAAAATGCAACATCATTCCGGAGAAAGTAAACTATTCATCATTCCTGAGAGACTAGGTAAATTCCACAAAGTTTTCAACTTTCAGGTTTTTCTACCTTCTCCAAGGGAATAAACAGAAAGTAAAAGTCCTACGAAAGATTCAGCAAGGACGATTAACAAGAAGATTTTACTTAGAATCAGAAAGCATCATCCACACGGGATCATCACAGAGTCTAGTAACGAGGAGACCGCATTAGGTAAACCAGCATTGAGCATAGGATCGAAAAGCAGCTACAAAATTGAAAGCAGGAGAAATGTAAATCCTCCAGCTAGCATCAGATCGATTAAGGCCACAAATTTAAGATCCAAAAAGTAAATTGTCAGATCGAGGAAGGCCAAAATGCTAAAGATCCAGAGAAAAACGAAAGAACTAAGCGAGGGAAGCTGACCTCTTGATCGATTTGACAAAATCTGCCGCCGATGGGTGGCGCATCCGCTCCAAGAAATCGTGCCAGGTGAGCGGGGCGGTGGAGGAACCGAAGGCTTCGCCGCTGCCTCCGCCCTCCATCTCCTAGAGAAAGCCTTCGGATCGGAGTCAATCAAGACCAAGGAAATTGACGTCCCAATTCTTAGCTAGCGAGAAAGGGAACGGAGCGATGAATTCCTTTTCCTTGCGGAGAAACCAACGAGGTTGGTTGGGAAGTGGCGGAAGAAGAGAAGGGAATAGATGATGATTCGGTAAATTGGAGAAAACTCCCCAATTGCAAACTGGACTTTGCATGCACTCCCCATCCAACATTTTCTTTGCATGCACTCCCCAAACTTAGTTTCAACTCCCCCAATTCATAAATTTACAAATTTACCCCCCTCTCTAGTCTCCTCTTCTCCCCCCTTTTCTTAATAAAAAAAGGCAGATAATCATTAATTAAACCAAGCTACGACAGCGCAGGTGTTTGTCGCGGCCGCCTCGCCGGACCTCCTCCTCCTCTCCTTACTCCACCCGCTCCGCGTCTTCCTTCGCTCGTAGAACATCACCCTCCCAGTCACTTACTGTTCCTCCTTCTGCGTGGCGCTCCATGGCCCGCTTACGTACCTTCTCGCAGTTCGCCTCCGCCTCGGCATAGCTGGCGTGGCGGCAGCCATGGTGTGGACCAACCTCAACCTCCTTGTCTGCCTCCTCCTCTTCGTCCTTCTCTCTAGATCCTGCCGCGATACATGTCCCAGCGGTGGAGTTGGCTTCCTCTCCGGCGAGTGCTTCCGCGGGTGGCCAGCGCTGCTCCGCCTTGCGGCGCCGTCTTGTGTCTCCGTCTGCCTCGAGTGGTGGTGGTACGAGCTGATGATCCTCCTCAGCGGCCTGCTCGCGTACCCCCGCGATGCCGTGGCCTCCATGGGCATCCTCATCCAGACCACCTCCCTCGTCTACGTCTTCCCCAACGCGCTCAGCTTCGGCGTCTCCACCCGCGTCGGCAACGTCCTAGGCGCCAACCGCCCGGCTAAGGCCCGCGCCGCCGCTTTTGCCGCCCTTGCCGCAGCCCTCGGCCTCGACCTCGCCGCCACCGCCTTCACCGCCTCCATGCGCCACCAGTGGGGACGCCTCTTCACCCGCGACCCCGAAATCCTCCACCTCACCACTCTCGCGCTCCCCATCGCCGGTCTCTGTGAGCTCGGCAACTGCCCACAGACGGCCGGTTGCGGCGTCCTCCGCGGCAGCGCCCGCCCGGCCACCAACGCCAACATCAACCTTGGCTCGTTCTACTTGGTCGGCATGCCGGTGGCAATCCTCCTCAGCTTCGTCAGAAAAATGGGCTTGCCGGGGCTGTGGCTGGGGCTCCTTTCGGCGCAGGCCACGTGCGCCGCCCTCATGACCGGCGCCGTCGCCAGAACAAATTGGGCATCGGAGGCAGAGCGCGCCAGACGCTTAACCGACTCTTCTTCTCTCCTCCTTCAATCATTCCAATTGCTAATTGCAATGACATAATTCCAATTACCCCAATAACTACTCTGTCTCCCATCTCCGTGGAAGCCGAGAAGACGAAGACCACCCCAACACTAGAAGACATTCGAGATCCTTCATTAATGGTGATCCAGAAACAGCTCTAGTCGACTGGAATATAATCCCAGTCGAGTCAGTTTCGTCACTGTTCGAGATCAGTCGACTATAGTTAAAACTCAGTCGACTGAAGGTGGGTCTACGGCGAAGAATGGCCAAGATAGTCGACTGGAATGAGCTTCCAGTCGAGTCCAATTTGGTTCTGTGCAGGGTTAGTCGACTGGACACAAATTATAGTCGACTAGGATCATGTTCAGTCGACTGAATATCTGAATCAGTCGACTGATATCAGTTCAATCAGCTGATTAAAAGTATCAGTTGAGTGCAATGCTGAAGGATTTAACCTAAGTTGACAACATACGCTCAAACATGATTAAGGGATCGATATAGTTGGTATGGAATGTCCAACCATGATCTTCGAACCAAATACACATGAATTATATATTGGTCTATAAAAATTCAGTCTCTTAGCCCAAAGTAATGCATCATAACAAGCATTATGAACTAAGAGAATGATCCTAACATCTCTTCCCATCTAAGTTGTACAAAAACACAAGCAAGGTATTGTCTATGTGTGTAAGAGATGCAATCTAGTTAAAGTGTGAAGATGATCATGGAGTGATTTCTTAACCGACCGAGCACATTCCTAATTCTCGTCTTAGATAGCTAAATTCGGCTTCGGAAAGTGATTTAGTGAAGATATCGGCTAAATTTGATTTTGATTCAACATAGTTAAACACAATATCTCCTCACATATGTATGGTCTAATAACCATGGTGGAAACCATGTCAAGAGTTTACTAACCATTTTTATTTCACTAGTTTGAGTTATGCCAAGAATAAGTGAAATTTTAGTACAAAATAAAAAAATTCAGTATTCATTGTGGAAATTACAGTATAAATCGAGTGAGATCCAGTACGATTTTTATAAATTTGAGTATTGTCTTGGTTGTGAGCTATTATTTATAATTTATAAGGAACTGATAACATGATCTTCTGTGTGTGACACCACACACCAAGTTATCTACAATATAAATTAAGTGGACAACTGCATTATATAAAATGCAGACAATTGACCAATGTGATTCTCATTTCAAAATATTTCAAATAAGAATGTTCATACAAAAGCTAGGCTTATAATATACATCCCAACACGCCAATGCTCAGAGGCGCGACTGGACTGATGCGTGATTGCGGTCGACGAGGAAGCTCAGATCATGCCCTAACGGAGGTGGGATTGTGGCAGGCAGGAAGGCTCATATCGTGGCCTGACGTAGGCGTGATCGTGGCCAACGAGAAGGCTCAATCGTAGTCGGACGGGAGCAGGATCGCGACCTACGAAAGGCTGCATCGCGGTCGAACGGGAAGGCTCGATCGCAGCCGGACGGGAGCGGGATCACAGCTTGTGGGAGGCTAGACCGCAGCCAGATGGGAAGGCTCGATCGCAGCTGGACGAGAGGCTCAATCGTAGCCAGCAGGGAGGAAGAATCGCGGTCGAAGTGGAGGAAGAATCGTGGCCGACGGGGAGGAAGAATCGCGGCTGCGCACTTGGAGAAGAGGATAAATAGAGAAATCGCGATCTCTATTTTTATGACACCTCTCCCACACTAGAGAAGCTACAGTAACTAGCCTCTTTAAACCAAGATTAGGGTTTTGGACTAAATCAGCTTTGGTTCAGATCGGTACTGTAGCGAACCAAATTTCTAGGGTTTACTGTAGCAAATCAGGTTCAAATTTAAATCGCTTAGTTCACTAACCAAACAAACTTTGATTTGACCCAAACTAATTTTGTTCACTTCATCTTCACAAGACAAAGCTCCTCATCTCTTCCATTTTGTCAAAACCTCTTCCATCATAAACCAAATCAAGTTGGTTCAATTTAGTTCAAAACCAAATCATTTGGTTCAATAACCAAAAGACCTCCAATTTGAACGAAATCAATTTCGTTCATTTCATCTTCATAAGATGAATTTCATCATTTTGCCCTTTGTCTAGTCCAACCAGACTTTATTTCTCTCATTTTGAGAATCTAATTCTTAAACTCGTTTTAAGTCCTTCGAAGAACTTGTAGTGTGTGTGACCCAATAGGTTCCTGGTTATGTTGGTCGTCCATAATTAACCATTAATTATGGAACGATCATGAGTAACACCTAGTAGTACATCATGATCCCCAATTGATCAAAAAATCAATGATTGATTCCAGAATGTTTCTAAATCCTTCAGCAGCTCCAATTAAACGTGCCTCATTCCTTTTACCGTCTTATACCCGCTTGGTTCAGGACATGGTCTATGTGTGTCAGTCTCCACTAGGCTGAGCTACGTCACACCTAGCCCAAGCTAGCTTTCTTGTCCTGTGGATTCACGTTACATGTATATGTGTCCAAGAGTATCATATTCTTGACACGTAATGCTTTGGCCAAAGACTTTTAGTAACAATCCTGACAAGCGACCACAGGGTATACGTCTCCTTTTTTAAGGAGTGGTGAATTCTCTGTGCGCTATTCAAACACCTTCAAGCACTTCGACTTATATCCAATCATCCTAGGTCCACACCTCCTCGAAGATGCTTGCTTAAGATGTCAAAGTATAAGCTTCCATGACCAAGGTGACTTGAATACCGCAAGTTAAGGAAACTCGCACTTAAGCTGCACTGAGATCTTCATTTACATATGTATAGAACTATATGAAGCCTCAAGGCAGGTCACTCCAATGAACTGGTTACATTTAACCAGCATCCACGTCTAACTCTCAACATCCAATGTCTCCAGCTAGCGAGATCAACTGTTTGGCTAACCAAGGAGTTTAAACGTGCTAGTCTCTACAGAATTGATGACGTCCGTGCTCATCAATTCCTCGACTAGGGATAATTTCAATACATTTATAATTGCACATGTAGAGATGCTCACTAGTTGTGATCCAATCATAAATACTCTCGTGCTATGAATCATATTGCAGATATTCAGTAATTGAGTTTAAGATCCAATCAAACACATAGAAAATGTATACTCAAATAGTGAATTGTTATTTATTCAATAAATAGTATAACCGTAAGGCGATTACCTTAGGACACCTCTCAAATCTAACAAACTCTCACTTGGCCTATGGCTAATCTCTATGGTATCCAATACACGCGCTTCTATGTATTCCTCAAAATTTCTTTGAGATAAAGGTTAAAGATCCGCAAGATTCCTTTTAGTGGGATTCTTCTCGATTTGTATTTCTCTTCTACTAATGATTTTATAATCAACTGATATCGTCAAAGCAAGTGTTCGGATCTATGGTGAAACTTAGGTTCCATCGCCTGCGCGATTGTTTCATTGTTGTCACAGTAAACAGTTAATATTTCAATAATGGTTAAAACCATTCTAAGTTCAGTAATGAACTTCCTGATCTAAACCATTTTATTTATTGCTTCACAAGCTGTAATGTTGTTTTATTTGAAATAATTTTAACTTATTGCACCACAATTTAAAGTGAATATGTACCCAGACTATGACTTGGAGTCATCCTTATCTTGTCTGGTAGTTGGCATCCGTATATCGACGTGTAACCATATCACCTTCTCCATGTACCAAGAACAAATCCTTATTTCCTCACAAGTAGTTTAAGAATTATCTTGATAGCCACCCAATGATCCATTCTTGGATCTGACCAGTATCCGCTCGTGACACTTAGAGCACATGATACATCGAGCCTCGTACACATCATAGCATACATGATTGATCATATTGTCGAAACATACGGGATCTTACTCATGCAAATCCCCTTGTCTTTTGTTCTTGGACACAGACTTCGAAAGATGTAACCTTTCTGTTGGGATCGAGACGTTCGCTAGAGGGGGGTGAATAGCGTAAAATTCAACCACCTACTTACTCCTAACAATCCTAACTATCTGGAATCAAAATTTCAGCTAATTACAATCCAAACATGACCAATAAATAAGAACAAACAGAATTAAACATAAAAAGGATAGCATGAAACGAAACATGATATATTTGAAACGAAACATGATAGAAAATTCCTAGGCAATTTGACGAACTTCTTGCATTCATAAAGAAAGAATTTAACAAACTGCAACAAGTAAGCTGTAAAGGAGCAACAAACTAACAAACTAATAAAGTAGTAATTGTAAGGAAGCTACATTAACATCAAAAGAAAGTGCAATCAAACAAAATAAAAATAGAAGTTGCTGGAATTTGTGTGCTGTCCACTCGCGCAGGAGGAAATGAAGGGCTGCTTGGCTCTATCCGACCGGCTGGAGCTTCCGCAGATTGCTGTGGCGTGAAGGCGTGGTGGCTTGAGGAGCTGCTGTGGGCGTTGGATGCTGTGAGTGAAGGAGCTGCTGCGTGGTGGAGTTGGGATGGCGTTGAAGAATTGGTGTGAGCGGACTGTGAGGTGGCTGTGAGATTGGAGAGGCGTGTGAGTGGAGCTGTGAGTTGATGGACGACTTTGGTTGACTGTGAGTGGAGAAGGGAACATGAGGTGAGGGAAGGAGATTGCTGTCGTGAGTGGAAGGGGGGAGTTTCGTGAGTGGGATTGTGAGGTTGGAGTGTGGAGGTGAGGTGTGGGGAGTTGTGCGTGAGTGGATGGGAATGGTGTTGGTGTGAATGGGGTGGCTGACGTGAGGTGAGGGAGATGTGAGCGGAATGAATGGTGTGAGTGGAGTGGTGATGGATGGTGGGCGGTGGTGAGATTAGGGGCGTGAATGTGGAGATGGGGGGCGGCGTGAGTGGAGTGGAGGGGATGGAATGAGCGTGAGGGAGAAGGAGGCGTGAGTGGGAGATGGTGGCGTCCGGTGGTGGCGTGAGTTGTGTGGAGATGTTGTGAGGGACGGCGTGAGTTGTGTGTGGCATGAATGGGATTGGGCGGTGGATGGAAGCTTGGGGTTTGAGTGGACGATGGATGTGGCAGCTAGGGCTTGGTCAGGTGATGTGTGGTGGAGATCCTCCTTTGCTTCCTCTTTCTCTCAACCTTTCATCATGATATCCCATTTAGCCTTTAATGTGTCATTTAAGCCTTGATGATCAAGCTGTCCTACAAATTAAATTGGATGAAATATGAGTTTAAAAATGTAGAAAAGTTTAAATATAATCAAAATACATCCAATTACAAATATGTGTCATCCAAGGCATAAATGTACAACTAAAATTTTAAATTTCCTTACTAATGATGTCAATTTAACCATCAATTATGTTAATCATCCCTCACCGAAGCATGTAATCGATCGCCCGATCGATTACACTTCAGCATAATCGACTAATCAATTATGCCACAATCTGTGGGTTTTTGTTTCACAGTGAGTTCGGTAATCGATCAGCAGATCGATTAACATATTAACGTACGTCTCACAGAATGATCTGTAATCGATCACCAGATCGATTAAAGATCTGTAATCGATCAGATGATCGATTAACCCACTCAGCCTTGGTTAATCGACTAACTGATCGATTAAAACAGGCTTAAACATTAAATCTCGATCAAGTTGACTTGGGTCTCACCCGAGCCAACCGCGCTGGATCACGTAATCAAAACAGGCTACCAAGCCTCCTCTGATACTGATCTGGTCTGAGGACAGGCTACCAAGCCTTCTCGGGACCATAGTCCGGTACAGAGAACGAGCTACCGAGCCCTCTCTGACCTAGTCCGATACAGAGAACGAGCTACCGAGCCCTCTCTGACCTAGTCAGGAGAACGAGCTACCGAGCCCTCTCCGACTCTATCCGTCCAGAGAACGAGCTACCGAGCCCTCTCTGACCTAGTCCGGAGAACGAGCTACCGAGCCCTCTCCGACTCTATCCGGTCCAGAGAACGAGCTACCGAGCCCTCTCTGACCTAATCCGGAGAACGAGCTACCGAGCCCTCTCCGACTCTATCCGATCCAGAGAACGAGCTACCGAGCCCTCTCTGACCTAATCCGGAGAACGAGCTACCGAGCCCTCTCCGATCTCATTCCGTCATCGATCAATCTCCGAATCATCGATCAATCTAATATGAACTTAAATCGTTGTCAACATCAAAACAACAATCGGGACAAAACTGCATCAACATATCCGACGGTCATTCCTGCCCGAGGTATCTTCTCTGGATGATAGAGTTTAGACTGGGCCAAGTAGGGGACATGGTCGCAGCAGCCGATTTGCAGATGAGCTGCCGAGTCTTGTGGGAAGGTTGGTGGGGTGCTGTGCTAACATACCTGCTGCGGACGGAGGTCGGGAGTGGCCGATTTGGGTAGGCGCGCCTGCGTACGGGCGGCCTTATTTTAGTGGGGGGATCTCTTTGGAGCGGTCCAGAGATCTTTGCCGAGACCCTGATCCGGAGGTAGGCGGTTGGTGTCGGTTCCTTGTCCGGAGGTAGGCATGCTATGCTAGGGTCTTGCCCGGAGATAGGCGTGCGATGGGGTAGGCCTGTGCTGCCAGCGCCTTGCTAGGAGGTAGGCAGGTGATGCTAGTACCTTGTCAGGAGGTCAGCACGCCGGTCCCTTGTCCGGAGGTAGGCATGCGATGCCGGGTACCTTATCTGGAGGTAGGCATGCGATGTCGGTACCTTGTTCGAGGTAGGCATGCGATGCTGATACCTAGTCCGGAGGTAGGCATGGAATTATGAGGTTGGGCGTGAGGTGGTGTATCATCATTAAGGACTGACTCTCGATATGGCGGAGAGTTCAGCTGGTATATCCTTGTATATGTTACCCCCTTGTTGAGGTTTGCCCTCTGCCGGCTTATCGTTTGGTTTGAGGATGACTTATCCGTGCTGCCAGGGAAGGGGGTCCGGAGGTTTCACGTGAGGTCTGCGTCTTTTGTGTTAAGGGAGGAGCTCGTCTTCTAGGGAGGTTGATCTTCCCTACCTTAGTGGCTCCCTTGGTCTTATAAAATACCCCTCCGGGCTTCTATACCCCTCCTCTATCCGTATTCCTTCGGGGAGGGATATTCATACCGGATCACAAGCCTCCCGACCTAGTTTAGTCGAAGGAGACGGAGGTGGCTGACTGAACTTGAATCGGACCTATATAGCCCTCCTTCTGCCGCGTCATCGCTGTAGCTGAGGTAAGTTTCGCGCCCGATTTATCACTCTTCCTAGTCCGTCGATCTGAGATTGTGATGCGTCAGCGGTTGAGATTAGCAGACCGTTTGATTTATCCCCCGCTTCCTTTCGCCTTCTCCTATTACTTCGCATAACCCTAACCCTTGCCTTCGCATACTCGGTCGCCTGTGCTTCAACTCCTTTCGCGAGCCCCTTGCTTTCTGTAAGCCTCCCTTCCTTTCCTTAAACGTTTTCGTCGCCTTCCCTGCCTCCTTCGGGTTTGTCTTCCGATCTCTTTATTTTCTTTCGAAACCCTAGTTTTCCGCTTTTGGTCGCCTTTTTCCAGCGTGCCCTTTTTGTGGCTTAGTTCTCTCCTTGTTATTCTTCTGCCCTCTCCTCTTTTTCTGCTTAGGGTTCTGTCCTGGATACTCCCCTGGTGTTGTTAGCCGCTGGTTCTTTCGTACTTCTGCCACTGCCCTCCATCTTCCTCGATGTTTGCCCTAATGTCGACCAGGGGCCTGGTATGAGAGGTGCATGTTGGGATCGATTGGTTCGCTAGAGGGGGGGT
>NC_133865.1:14395682-14439943 GCF_044706935.1 Curcuma longa
AATGTTTATTTACATAGATAGCTAGGATTCTTGTATACATCCCAACACCACTTTGAGTAGCCACAATCCTTAGAGCTTTTCCTAAACATGCACAATCCCAAATTCCCTTATCTAAACTAACTGAAACTCTTCCTAAAGTTTGATTTAAAATAGTTTATAAGAATTCATGCAAGTCCTAATATGACAGGGCATGCATAAGCATATATTGATAGCAAATATGTGTGATATGCAATAAGTATTATGATATACACAAAATAGAAGGTATTGAAAGTATATCAAGGTATAATAAGAAGACTAACTTTAAATAAATGTCAATTTTTAATAATGTGCTAAATACACAATTTGGCACATTACATGTGACTCCCTTGAATGTGTCAAACCTCAATTTTGATATATTTTTAGACTATATTTCTATGTTTTAATTTTAATGGATTAAAAATTTAATTTCTATTGACACTTTCTAGAGTAAGATTTGAAGTTCCATTTTAGAGTATCTCTATGCATTAAAGTGTTAACTTTTCAAGATTGGTAACTATCTTTTCAATTATAGTTGACATATCTTATACTTGTTTAGTGTGAAGGGATCATATTGTATGGATTTAATTGTATGCTAGAAGGGGGAGAGGAGGTGAATAACATTTACAATTTTACGAGTGATAGATTTAAATTCTAAACCAAATAATATACAGCAATAAAAGAAACTAACTTAAGCACAAATTTGATCAAGTAAAATATATATAACGATCATACAAGCAAGTATCAAGCTAGAATGCAAAACTTAACTCGTAAAGCATGCAACAGACAATAATATGTTTAGCACAAAAAGCTTGCAAAATCTAATTAGATTTTAATCACAAGAAGTATGTAAGAACTTAATTAAATTTTGATCATAAAGAACAAGCAAGAGTTAACAAGAATATTGAGTACATTGCTAAGCAAAGATTGACACGGACGATTAAAAAGATTGTGATTCTTATTTTAAATCTCTCCTTTTCAGAAAGCCTCTAGAGGTAGAGAAATCTCAAAAAGAATCTAAAAAGATTATTAAGTACAAAGTATAAGAACAATTGTACAACAACAAAAATAGATTATAGTTATGAGCCCTTGGTTGCCGATGGTCATTAGCGTTTACAAGCACATTGCGTCAACATGAAGCATAAAAAGAACGTCGAAGAGCACACAGAGAGTAGTCGTGATAGGTTCTTCAAGCCTCCTTTTATAAAGCTTATGTTGATGCTGATATGACACTACTCTGGTCTACTGGAACCTCTTCGATCTCCTGAAAGATGTTGACGTGATTGTAACTTTTGTCTGATAGATAACATCGTTCGTGGTCTCCGATCGACTGGATGCCCTCCAATTGCTTGGAGCTTGATCAAATCTTATCACGTCCCGAGGGTATTCTTGTCTGACAAATCAGATAGTACCCCCTAGTGACAGTATAAGAACAATGATACCAAACCAAACCAATTAAAACCTAAGATAAATATCGAAGCAATATAAAAGCCTAGTTAAATAGCTAAATGAATGCATGTATGCATGTACAAGTGGGCATGCTAAAACTAAACATGGTAAATATTATTATTTTTCAAAAGACAACCATTCAATACAGAAGAAAAATAACCCAAACCCATAGAAGAAAAGCTCCAAAACATCGAAAAAAGGAAGCCCAACACATCGAACATCAAGTGGGATCGACAAGTATTGATCTTTGAGTGATGCAAGGATAGTCAACATAACCTATCCTCATCTGCTAATATGGAAGTCAAAGAAAAAGAAAGAGGTAATGAGTACAATAACTCAGTGGGTATAAGAAGGATAGTGTTTGATACTTAAGTACAATGGAGTCAAAAGAAACAGTCTCAAGTAATGTTACTAATATAAATAAGTGTACCAATATAATCATCTGCTAACAAAAACATAACAACATATACCTCTACTAACCTGCTCAATCAGATATTACAAATAAGTTGAGAGTACCTACCGTGCCTCCAAAATATAATCACCTACATAAAATCATCACATAACAAACATATAACAAGTCATGATTGCTCATAAACTCATGCTCTCACTATTTGATCTATTGGGCAGTCAAGGTCACTGTTTGCGGGCAGATTCATGCTACCACTATCTGGTTTAGTGGGCAGACAGGATGAGGTAGTTGTTAGTAGAAGCCCTAGAGCCAATTATGTGATAATTGACTAGAGACTTTTGTATCATATTCTATTATTAATAAAGATATAGTTTTTGGTTATTATACTTACTTTGTATTTGTGTCAAATAACTAAGTATAATAATGTCCTTAGGTAGCTAGTTCTAATCTATATGATATCAATTGTTTGAATCAATAGTGAGATGATATAGAAAATACTACTCTTAATCATTCCTAGTCAAGCATTAATATTTAGGGGCAATGTTAATGCGCTGAGATTAGTATGTATGTCAACTGGATGACTTGATCTCACAAGTCATGGATATGGGATATCGAGTTGACACATGGGTATACATTAGAGAATGTATACTGAATTGACTTGCCATGAGAAAGTTTCATGGATCATTATATGAGTATCATAAACTTTCTCATGTGACTATTGGTATGAATAATCCTTAGACCTGAAGTCACTACAATTTCCTACATAAGGAGTTATGTACTTTGGTATCGTCAAATGTTACCCGTAATAGGGTGCACTATAAAGGCGATCACTAGGTATGTATCGAATTATACGAAGGGATGTGAGTGATGTAGATGGGATCTATCTCTCTCATTTAACTGGAGTGATATCTTGCGGCCTCTTGATAGAGTAGGACCACGAAATGCATGGCTATGTTCAAATGAGCCAATATGAGATATTGAACTCATTTGCTTGAGTGAGTCTATTTGGGGATCAAGAAACATAAAGATTGATAAGAGGATAACACGATCTATGCCTCATTGATCAATCTATATATCGAGGATAAAAGGATATGGTCATATATTATCATAGTCACGGAGGTTATGTCAGATCTCGACATTCTTATCAGTTGGGTAGCAATGATGCATTGCTAGTCATTCATTGCTTATGTTTCTAAAATGGGTTTTAGAGACATTGCTAACGTTACAAGAACCTATTGGATCACACTCAAATAACACTCTATTTGGGAATGAGTTCATTTTAGTTTGACTAAAGGAATAATTAAGCTCATTGGATGACCTAGACTTGAGTTAGACTCAAGTTTGTAGAATTTGAGTTAGACTCAAATTAAACCAAGTTGATAAATAGATTTGATTCATCATGCATAATTAATGTGAATTAATCATGCATTGAAGAAGAGGAAGTTATCATGCATGATTAATAAGATTAATCAACCCTATGGTAATGTGGTTTCGACAGAATTGGAGCAAGTTCTAGAGTGACATTTATCATAAGTGCCACACAACAAGGAAATCAGGCTCAGTCCTCACTAGGTAAAAGAAATAGTCATCATCTCAACTATTTAAGGTAAAATCCATCACTAAGTTGTCTCCTCACATAATCCAAGAACTCCTTCATGTCTATGAACCTCTAAAACTCGACAAACCTAGATAACTAAGTTATCGCAATTCCTAAGATGATCAAGTCATGTAGGGAAGGAAAATTTATTGTGGAAGAATCATAAATAAATAAATACAAAAATCCTAAACTAAGTTATTCATTTATTCACATCCTAAGCTAAGAAAGAATTATAAACAAATATATACATCCTAAACTAATCAATAGAATATGTACAAAGAAACAAAACAAACAATAAAAATTAACTATACACATCCTATTTAACAAAAGAACTAAACTATACACATCCTAACAAAGAAAGAATTATAAACAAATATACACATCCTATTTACAAAAAAAAAGAATCAAAAGAACTAAACAACTATATACACAAAAGAAAGAAAAAAAACAAGAAGAGATATAGATTACTCCCCTTTCACCGGGAAGTTGGATCGTCGCAAGAGGAGTCCCTTGATTCCTGATCGCCTTGGGTTCTCAACTCTGCAGACGGATCCAGCAAAATAAATGAAAGTGATCCTAGGGACTCAGTGCAATTCCCTACACTTTCGTGCACCTCTCCAATATAGACAAGCCACGACAAAGTCATAGTGCACCTAAAATCAACACCCTCAAGATCATTAGAATAAAAGAATTAAATAATTAAAAATAAAAGAATAGACAAATGAACAAAAGAATAAATGAATGAATAAATGAATCAATGGATCAATGAATAAACAAACAAATGTATGAAAGAATAAACAAACAAGAACACTTATTTACAGTCTAAAATAAACAAACATCATTTGAGTCCCCGACAACGGCGCTAAAATTTTGACGCGGCGTGTTTGTATGGAGAATTTTATTTATATAATTTCCCTTATTGATTGTGTCACTAACACCCATCAAAATTAATTATTTATTTATTTACCAAACCTCTTTATTATCGTCTTAAGTAGTATAGAGAAGTCCGGGTCGTTTCTCTCGGACTCAATGATAAGAAATATATTCTAGACTGGTTATAGGTTTTATTGTGTTTTATTCGTCCTAAATATCAACACTTTATTTATTTACAACCAATGACATAAAGCATACATCCTATACATGGATTAATAGTACAACTAATTACACGCTCAACGGGTTATTTTATTAATACAATTCATACTATACAACATACATTATTATATACACAATGTCATAATACATCTAAATCACAATAATGTACAAACAATTACAATCAACACTCTAAGATACAATGCAACATACAACATACACTTCAAAGTATCTATACACTAAAGAATGATACAAGGCCTATTAATTAATACAAGTCAATTATACAACATGCTTTCATCTACAAAACCTACAACATGAATCATACAACAACAATGTATATCATACAATACCATACATTACAACATACACTTGCTTCCTAAACAAGTTCAACTCGAGTTCACCAGTAAACCAACACTGAATTCAACACAATTACACGTTCTAAAACAACATCATATCATTCAACAACTCATGGCCATTCCATTATACATCAAGTGACACAACTTAGCTAAGAATCAATTCAACATGGATGAAAACATGGATTGAATCTAACAAAATTCCACATATCAGCATACACATTAACATAGGTGCATTCCATCTCAATCTAGCACAATGAAATCCTGCATTCCCTTTCTTCACCAACTATAAGTTCAATTAGAAAACTCAAACAGTGTAATCCATCAGCAATGCAATTCACAAACCATCAGTCGGCACAACCAGAATGGAACAGATAACGAATCATGGGGGGGGGGGGGGGGGTTGATTCAAAGCTAACAAAACAGACAAGAACAACAAAGTTAAGCTAGGTTAGGGTTAGAATCCTCCCTCAATCGGCACTGGTACCAACTGTGGAGAGGAGAAGAGGATGCGGATAGTGGATGAAGATGCTCATGTTCTTCCCAATCCTCATAGAACGACATTCATGATCCATGCGGTCAAGTCACTCCAACATGGGAGATGGATCGCACTAGAGCGAATCACCCACAGTGGACAATGGAAACCTGAAGGAAGCACGATCGAAGCTCAGCCTGTGCCCTAACTCCCAACTGCAAATCGCAGACCAAAAATTAGATAGCAATAAACATGAATCCCTTACCTTGCTTATTCTCCAGCGGATGAGGATGATCGGAGCCAACAAAGCGTCCCTTGTCTAACTCCGGTGAATGAAGAGGAGTAAGGAACATTCTGGAGCAAATCACCCACAGATGACCTTGCTACTCGAGGTACCTCCAGCCTTTACCTCCCGGAGCAAATCACCCACGGAAGGTAAATGGTCAGAGGGGGAACAAGGGAGCAATCACCGGAGCAAATCGCCCACGGTAAAGTCCCTGGCGGTTCTGTTGAAGCTCGTCGATTGCGATGGACGCCGACCGCCGCCTTGTGGTAGATCGGGAAGTGGATGGAAGAACTCGTCGCGACGGGAGCCCGGCGAAGAAGACAACGCCGCGATGAGAAGAAATCGGGGAAAACCTATAATCCGAACTCCCTTTGCGTTGAACCGATCTTTTCCCTTTTAAACCAATGCTTGAACCGCTGGACCGAACCGGCTGAATTGCAATTGGACCGGGTTTGACCGAATTTAAATTGGGTTTGTGGGCTTTCTTTGAGTGGGCTTGGGCTGTGAATTGGTTTGGCTGAACCCAGCTGAACAGGCTGAGCCAAGTGGCCTTTAGGCTAGGCTTGGGTTTGAATTGATTTGAACTGATCTAGCCAATTTGACTGATCAAACTTGAGTTGAACCCCATTTGAAATCCTGATCGAACCAAAATTGATTTTTTTCTCCAAATTTAATTTCCTGCAAAATAATTACAACCAATTATTATCCATTCATATCATAAATTAATAAAAAATACAATAAAGCTCAAAAATTCATGCAGGATTAAGAATTAGTCCAATGAACCCTATTTATGTTATAAAATATGGTTTAATCGGTCCAATCTAATCTTAATTTACCCGGTCAAGTAGCCAGTTATCAAATCCCACAATCATGTGAAAAATGAGACGCAACCACAAAGCAAAAGATCAAAGCCGATGCCAAAGCAACCTAGACGCTCCATTGTGGGTTAACCAAAGAAGAGTTCAACTGGATTGATCCATTCATAAGCACTAAAGACTTATGGGGCAAACTCATAGAGCTTCATGAGGGGACCTCCGACACTAAAGTGAGCAAGCGCAACCTCCTGCTCAATAAACTCTACAATATTAAGATGCAAGAAGTGTTAGATTTGAGGGGTGTCTTAAGGCAATCGCCTTACAGTTATACTATTTATTGGATAAATAGTAATTCATCATTTGAGTGCACATTTCCTATGTGTTTGATTGGATCTTAAACTTAAATACTGAATGTCCATAATACGATTCATAGCATGAGAGAATTTGTGATTAGATCACAACTGGTAAGCATCTCTATATGTGCAATTATGAATGCATTGAAACTATTCCTAATCGAGGAATTGATGAGCACGAATGTTATCGATTCTGTCGAGACTAGCACGTTTTGAACTCCTTGGTTAGTCAAGCAGCAGATCTCGCAAGCTGGAGACATTAGATGTTGAGAGTTAAACGTAGATGCCGGTTAAATGTAACCAGTTTATTGGAGTGACTTGCCTTCATATGGTTCTATATATATGTCAGTGAAGATCTCAGTGCAGCTTAAGTGCAAGTTTTCTTTGACTTACGGTATTCAAGTCACTTTGGTCATGGAGGCTTATACTTTAACATCTTAAGCAAACATCTCCAAGGAAGTGTGGACTCGAGATGATTGGATATAAGTCAAAGTGCCCGAAAGTGTTTGAATAGCCCACAGAGGATTCATCGCTCCTTGGAAAAGGAGACGTATACCCTGCGACCACTTGTTAGGATTGTTACTAAAAGTTTTTGGCCAAAGAATTACGTATCAAGAGTATGGTACTGTTGGACACATGTACAAGTAACTTGAATCCATAGGACAAGAAAGCAACTTGGGCTAGGTGTGACGTAGTCAACCTAGTGGGGACTGACACACATAGATCATGTCCTAAACCAACCGGGTATAAGACGGTGAAAGGAACGAGACACGTTTGATTGGAGCTGCTGAAGGGTTTAGAAGATGTTTTGGAATCATTCGTTGATTTTTTGATCAATTGGGGATCATGATATACTACGAGGTGCCACTCATGATCGTTTCACAATTAATGGTTAATTACGGACTACCAACATAACCGAGAACATATTGAGTCATACGCACAATAAATTCTCTGAAGGACTTAAAATGAGTTTAAGAATTAGATTTTTAGAATGAGAGAAATAAAGTCTGGTTGGACCAGATAAAGGACAAATGATGGATCAAACCCACTAATTTATTGAGTTTTCTACTTTAATTTTAAAATTTAAAAGAAATAAATAAATTTTCTCAATCCGCGGGTCAACCCAAGCTCGCTGCGGGCCAACCCATGCAGGTCGCGGGCCTAGGTGGGCCAACCCATCTGAACCCATCTTAAAATGGGTTGATAAAATTTTAACCCAACCCGCTTAAATTACTTGGCAAGGCGGGCCTAATCCAAATTGACGGCTATAGACATTAGTTTACATATGTTCCATGCCATCATTTTTTTATCCAATGTCACCACTAGCAGAAGGGTACATATGCCCTATTGTCATATTTTGACTTCACTCCTAGCATCACTTGGGTTTGACACCACCTCAGGTGAGATCAAACCAGCTAGTCAGTTTAATATGTTAAGCATTAGGAGTTTCTCCTTAGTTGAGATCCATATAGATGAGAATGAGATTTTGTCTTAGAGATGGGGAAACTAGCCTCAGTCATAGCCAGCAGCCGAAGACGAGGAGGATAACATCGACTTAGCTGACCTCCTTCAGATCCCTCCACCCCCACCTCCTATCACTATAGAGCAGAGAGTGATCAAACTAGAGAAGTTAGTCAACAATCTGCACGAGCCAATTGCCTCCTACCTACAGATTGTGGCTAGCCAGCTTGAGAGTTAGGAGTAAAGTAAAGCTAGATATTCTGAGATGATGGACATGCTCAGATCTTGGGGCATGGGTCACCCTCATCTTGTTGGTGGACCGAGTCTCTGATATGGAGGATGATGAGCGTAGATCATATATAGTATTTTAGCCTTGTTTTAACGCTCATCTACTTGTGATTTATTGCATATGCTACACTTTGTCACACCTTATTCTTTTATATTGCATATTTCTACTCTTTTGCTCGGAGATCTGCTTTTTGTATTTTTTGTATGACAGGATACGATTTTGAGCCAAAACGATGCATTATTGATGGTGGAGCAAATAGTGGAGAAAAGAGGCTCACACTGGCCGTGCTCACTGTCACGGGTGAGTCTCTTATGTAGCAAACACGAAGAAATGGAGGAGAAGAAGAAACAAGGCAGAACACGGCCGTGCCTACCAGGCACGGCCGTGCCTCACATACCCACGGCCTAGACACGGCCGTGTCCCTCCAACAGAGCGACGACAGCAGGGGCCGTGCCTGTCAGGCACGGCCGTGCCCACTTCACAGATTCCAGCTTAGGGGCCGTCCAGCAGGCACGGCCGTGTGCCTCATAGGCACGGCCGTGCCACAGGCACGGGCGTGCCTTCCAACAGAGACGCGACCTTGTGAGACCGTGCCTCACAGGCACGGGCGTGCCTAGCAACAGAGTAGCGGCTGCACATGGCCGTGCCTCCTAGGCACGGCCGTGTGACGGAACGTACACGGGCGTGTCTACCTATCATTCTGGACAGTTCTGCAGACTTAAAGTAAAACGGGCATATCTTTCAGCTCCGATTGAACCATGGGCCGTGCCACCCCTCAAAATGAAGCTAACTTCAAGATCTACAACTTTGCTTCAGGGTGTACAGAACGATGACAGCTCTAGGCCGTGCTAAATGGCACGGCCGTGCCTCCGAACAGCGGCCGCGCTGGGTGCTCTGCCCAAACTGCAGACCAAACTTCGAACCAACATAACTTTCGGCTCAGATGGAGTTATGGGTCGGTCCACCACCCAAATTGAAGATAATTCAATGCTCTACAACTTTGGTTCAGGGTCCAATTGAAGAAAACCGGGTTTACTAGGTGAAAAACCCATTGAGGCGGAGCCTTGTAAACCAGGGACAATCTGGGCAGTTTTGGGTGAGTATAAAAGGTGGAAACAAACCCAATCTTGGGTTATCTTGGGTCATTCTCCAAAACCCTTGGTCTTGGCTTGGCGGCGGCGCCTCCCCCTCTCTAGGGGAGGCCCTAAACGCTCCATCCTTCGCCGGTCCACCTCGACATTCATCTCCACCGATCCATCCTACACCGGAGCAAGAAGATCTTCAAGGGATGCCCACGCTTCAAAGATAAGTCTTCCCCTTTCTTGTGGATGACTATTTTCATGTATTCTTCTTGTAATCTTCTTGTAATGGAGTAGATCCTTGAGTTTAGGATGTAGGATGAACATCTATGTAATGATGGTGATGTATGAACTTGTTTATGACATTTTCCCTATTCAATGAAATGTTTACCTTTGTTTCATGTGTATTGTGCCTTGAACGTGTTTGATGAAATGTTTGTGTGAGCAAATATGCATGATTATGAGGGGTAGATTACTTTGTAGGGAGATCCTAGGCCGTACACCGGGGCGCCTGAGTGACAGGAAGAATGCCTTGAACCGGGCGAGTCCGAAGTGATTCCTACATAGTGGTAAACCCCCATAAGGGATATCTAATGGTTGATGGCCACTAGGACAAGGTCCTTAACAAGATACCCTGTGACAGAGGGTAGGAATCTAGTAGTACTCCGGGGCGCCTGAGTGACAGCAGGAATGCCTTGAACCGGGCTATCTAGAATCACCTTTACTAGAGGGCCACAACATAGGACTTCAAGGTCAATTGCCAACAAAGCCTGACGAGGTAGAGTTGGTATTTTGGTTAGAATCCCTACAAGGTGGTAAACATTGAGAGTTAGGGAATGAACATGAATTAGGGACTTCACCTAGCATGGATGTGAAACCGAAATCCTAAACTTATCCATCTCATCCATAAACCCCAAGCCAATCTCTCTTCTACTGTCACACACACACACCAATCCTCAACTCAACCATTTCCTTCTGAGTCTAGATAACTATTACAGTGACATCACTATAGCTAATACACAGTCCCTGTGGATCGATATCTTTTTATTACTTGACGACATTCCGTATACTTGCGGAGCGCTATCATGAGGACAGAGCCGAGTAAAAGTCCAACAAGTCAGGAGGACTTGGTTGACAAAGGTAAATTCTCCTGAGTGGAGTGGGTAAGGGCGCGTTCTCAGAGTGGAACAATATGCGTCAGACTAATCCAAGATTTCGATAAAAATCTGAAGTTAGATCCACAATATAAGGATAGGTTGTGTTGTTTTGTTTGCATACTTGTCTTGCAGGAACCTGATGCAGGGGCAACACATGAGGAGTCTAACTTCCAACAGGTCATAACTTTTGACTCAGGACTCAGAACGAGGCACGGTCGATGCGTTTCGAAGCTCTCTCAAAGGCCTTTCAAACCTGAGAAAAAAAGTTATTTGAGTCGACTCAAGATGGACTGGAGTCGACTCAAGATGGAGTCGACTCAAGCAAGAGTGGAGTCGACTCGAGCGGCAGAAATCTGATCTAGCTCGCAGAGAAAGAGGATCTTGGAGTCAACTCGGATCCCAATTGAGTCAACTCAAGGGCTCTATAAAAGAAGGTGAGAGTGCACAGATGAAGGATATAAATACATAAGTTCTCCTCTCCAACTAGTGGTGCTTCTGAATGCAAATGGGGTCAGACGCTTGCTACCGAGGAAGATCTAGGAGGAGTGCGAGACGCTCAGGATTTCCAGAGCGGCATCAAGTGTTTGTCTTAATTTTATTACTATCCTATTTATCTTTATTATTATTTATTTATATTTAGACTGTAAGACGGATTTCTCTGTCTCCGAACAAAGTTCGGAAAAAAGACCACTAGTGGACGGGCGCCTCCCGTACATAGGCCTTGGACGTACTAACCCTGGGGGGTTAGGAACCAAGTAAATTCGCATGTCCCTGTATTTATTTTTAATATCTGCTGCTTAGTCTTTGATAGAAACAAACGAGTTTGAAAAGCGATAACACGCTATTCAACCCCCCCTCTAGCATGTTCCAGCGATCCTACACATCTGCCTCCCCAGTAGATCCAGCTATTATTATTGACTTGTACTTTTGACACTAGTATTGACCTTGATTGATATTTTGCAATATTCTATTGCATTTTCTACTTTATTATTGCACTTTCTTATTGTATTTTTTTAATTAAGAATATATTTGGTAGATTAAGTACAAATTTTTTCTTATATTTCAAAACTCATGTTTTCAAATCTACTATTACTTAGGTTTATTAAAAATATTTTTAAAATTTTATTTTATCTTTGAAAAACTTAGTTTAAAATTTTATATTTTTAAAAGTAAAAAGAATTTTTGGCCCTAGTCTAGGTACTTCTAATAGAGATCATACACCTATAGACTTAGGTTATCACATATCATAAAGTACACTAGATAACTTAATTGTGTATTATGAAACCTAGAATGGTGTGAGATGCATAGGGTCAAAGCTTGGGTTTTAGATGCTTATGTTTGTCTATGCATTAAATCAAAACTTGGACTAAAAATAAAAATAATGGATCAAGTTAAATGTTCCTACTTAGTATCAACTAACTGGAATGATACACTTAAACTTAAATAATTTGGTCAAGCTGCTATCTTTTGATAGTTAATCAAAACCAATAAGTTAGATATGTACCTAAGAGATAAATTCTTTTTGTCTAAGTATTTTTATATATTGTATAACATGCTTAGACTCAAATTCATTTTTTTCACGTGATTGAGTGATTTCAAAATTTTATAATTTTGTTTACAAAAATAAAGTTTTTAACAAATTTTTTGATTATGTCAAAGGGGGAGAGAGATTAAGTTAAATTCAAAATATTTTTTAAAGTATTTTTAATTGATTGCTAAATATTTTTAAAATATTTACTTTTTGACTTAGAAAAATATGACTTGAAAATATTTTTTCTAAATGATTGAAAAGGTTCAAAGTTAATTTTTGCATAATTAGTTTAATTATTGTAAAATAGTTTTTTTTCAAAAAATATAAGTATGACTTGAATGGTTTAATCAAGTTGATAAGAAAAAATCATGTCAAGTTCAAAGGGAGAGAAAAAAAGAAGATTTTTTTAAATTATTTTTTCTAAGTAAAACTTGACTTTAAGGGGAGTTTTGAATAAAGGGAGAGTCAAATGCTTTAAGTTTTTATATGTTTGTTATTGACTTATTTACTTACTTTAAAGTAAATATTTTACTTAATTTGGAACTTAGGTTGTCATAATAAAAAGGGAGAGATTGTTGGTGCAGGGAGCACCAGACGATCGAACCTAAGTTTTGATAATGGCAAAGGATTCAAGTTAAGTTTGTGAAGTGATATGATGAGCTTAACTGAGTGTGCAAGTAGCACAGGGAAGTCCTAGTTACAGTTAAGCAATGGAAGTCCTAGTTAGAGGTTAGGCAAAATAAGTCCTAATTTGGAGGATTAGGCGGAAGATCTGGTTTGGAGGACTGGGCAAGGAAGTCCTGGTTAGGAGGACTAGACAGGAAATCTTGGCAGATCAAGAGCACCAAGCGAAAGTCTAGGCAGGTCTGGAGGACGGGACGTCTAGCAGTAGAAGACTTGGGGACCAAGAATCGAGGCTAAGCAAAAGTCCAATAGGTCTGGAAGACTGATTAACATAAGGTAAGGTAAATTCTCCTTAGTGGAGTGGGTGAGGATGCATTCTTGGTAAGGGAAACAATAGGCATCAGTCTGACCTACGGTTTCATTGAAAACCTGAAGTCAAGACCAAATAGTTTGCAAAACTATTCACTTTCTTGTTATACTATGGATTTTAGACTAACTTGTAATGCAGGAAAGGAAGAGCTGAAACTTTATGTTCTGAGCACCTTTATTTAGACCCAGGCGAACGGATGGTCTAGGCGCTCGGATTGGTTCCAGGCAATCGGATGTAAGAGGAATGGGCCAGCGAGGCAGATGAGCTGGAAAAGTTCCAGTGGTTGGGGCACCTCAACCTTCAGGCGCTTGGATCTGGATAAAGCGTTGCAGAGTCAAAGTTGATCTGACAACCTCAATGTCAGCATCCAGATGCCCGGAAGGGATACAAGCGCCCGAAAGATGTTGAGTTAGGATTGAAAGTGGATTGATGAGATAATGTGGAAGCGCCCGGATCAATCTATATAAGCAGCCTCGAAGGGGAACCCTAGAACCATCTGAATACGCCTCAACGATGACCGTCTACATGCAAATCTTCCATCCGGAATGTTGTCGTCACGCCGAGGAACTACACCGACTACTGCTGACTTGTTACTACTATGTCAATAATTAAATTTCACTTTTTGTAATTGTATTCTTAGAATGGTATATTTCTACCCAACCTAATCTATTTGTAAAAGCAACAAACTCTCTATCATAAGAGGGAAGTTCTTTTAATGAATTGTCCGTCGAAAACTATCACTGATCGTGGAACTTGGAGTAGCAGCCTGTGGCTATGAACCAAGTAAAACTAACTCCCTTTTAATGTCATTCTTGTTATTTTCCATTGCACGTTTTGATTTACGCAAGGTTTTTTCGTAAAGAGTGAAAATGCAAAGAAGCGTTATTTACCCCCCTCTAGCGCTCCTAATCGATCCTATAATTTTGTGCATTCATTTAAAGAAAAGAGAAGATTTTTTGAAAGCATGAAAAAGTGATTAAATGTATTCATAGAAATCTTGCTCTGATACCAATTGTAGGATCGAAATATGCGATAGAGGAGGGAGGTGAATATTGAAAACTTCTCTTTTTCTTTTACAAACAATGAACAAAGACACAGCAGAAAGACAAATCTCGAAAAACAAGGTCGGTTACTTGGTTCACAAAGCAGCGATTGCTACTCTAAGACCTACGATCCTGTAGATCGTTTCGAATAGGCAATTCACTAAAATATATCAAATATATCACGTCTAACATTAAATTTTTTATTAAACATTAAAATAGAAGTTGAACCACTTCTTATTATGCATGGTATTAAAGCTGTTGAACCATCTCCATGCTTCACGTCTTGAGATTTTCCAAATGTCTTATACCATCCTTGGTTGATCTCCAGTAGATCTCTAAACCATGCAGTCAAACTACGCCAAGTCAACAAACACAAAATTTCACAGGCTTCGTCAAGCCGACTCCTCTCATCTTACAGCCTCTCAAATCTTACCTACCATCCACAACCAAATTCTAATAGGTCTCAAAGTCACTGAGTTATTTGTGAACTCCACGTGTATCCTGTCAAATCCTTATAAATGTTACGCTCAGTAACACACAAAAAAATTAACTTAAACTCTTTTACTAAAGACATTAAAATACTTTGATCAATCGGATCAATGATTGCACCAACAGTAAAATTTTGATGAATCAATAGAATTTGGAGTAGGAGTGTGACTTTGAACCCTCTAAAATTACTTTGTTAGTTAGTATTGATTTTCATTTTCTGTAATTTAAATTAGATTTTAAAATAAGAATCTAGTATTCTTTCGCCGTACTCTATTTCTAGATTCTATTCTCGTATGATAAACTTTTATGGGGCATTTTCCTTTTTCTTCTAATTCTAATTTCCCAGATAAGCCACATTTTTAATTTCCAATCTGTCTATTTTCTGATTGGTATTCAGCTATGGGCCATCCGGGTTCTACTAGAAATTTACGGTCGGCACATTCGCTACCGCAGTTCGAAGTCAACGACGTCGAAGCCGTTTCCATGCACGGTCTTTCCGCCACCTCCGTCGCCGGTCAACTTCCCACTCCGTTTCCTGCGCGTCTCCGGTCATCCCGAATTACACGTTACCAATTACCACGGCCACCCCGTCGCATCTTCTCCTCCAACGCTAGCCACCCTCTTCCCAAGGCTTATAAATGCCTTCTCCCATCCCCCGTCTCTACCAACTGATTTCCTCCTCCATATCCGGCCAATTCTTCTCCTCATTTCCTCTCAATCTAAATAAAACTTCCGTCAATATGAACCGGACCACCGCTCTCGCCGTCCTCCTCCTCCTCCTTGCCGCCGCCAGCTCTGGCCAGGAAGAGGAAAATGCCACGGCACCGACACCCTCGTCCTCTGCCAAATCCAGCGAAGGCCCATCCTCGGCGCCGGCCAATGCCCCTTCCACGACGTCAAATCACTCGGCGCCGACAAGCTCCTCCCCGGCGAAGTCTCCTTCTTCCTCGACTTTCGCCCCCACCCCTGAGGCCGCCGCCAGTAGTTCCGCCCCAGCAAAATCCCCCTCTTCCACCGACAGTGCCGCCCCCTCCCCCACGACTTCTCCATCCGCCTCCCCCGAAGCCGCGGACTCACCCACCACCGGCTCCGCGCCTGCAGGGGCTCCGGATGCAGATGCCCCGACAACGCCGGCGTCTGCTCCAGGTCCGTCCGACGATTTTACAGCCGATACAGCTGCGGCTAGCCATCCGGTAGCGGCGGCCGTCATCGTCGTGGTTGCGGTTGCTTTAGGCGCTGCTGTCGTCGTCACCTAATTTTTGCAATTGAAGAAAAGAATTCTTTGTTCTTATTCTTGTTTCTTACAATTGTGAGTTAACCCTCAATTCTGATAAGGAAACAGTACTTATTACATTTACTGTTGTTCTTATCACTCAAATTTGATTATTCATATACACACACACGTCGATTCTATCATGTTTGGTATTTCGGTGATCTTGACTAAGCTGCTTTAATTTTTTTTAAAGACTGCTTGAAAAGAACATGGTTGATCCCATTATAGCTTTAAAAGAACGAGCTTTTTCTTCTTTATTTTTAGTTGTATCTAAATTCATTCTGCTTTTTCACTAAGGGCAAAATTACTTAAGGATTTTTACAAGTTCACCATTTGTCTCTTAGGCTTTGTTTACTCAGAGCCGTGGATTGAGGGAGAAAAAAAAATTAAAGAAGAGAACAAAAATCTTAAGGAATGTAGAGAAAAGAAGAGAAGAGAAAAAATCTTAAGGAATGTAAGAGAAAAGAAAAGAAAATGAAAGAGAAACACAAGAAGGAAGGAAATAGGAAGAATGAAAGGTAACAAAAATTGATGAAGTCGTCCACTGTTGCATGGGGTGGTCATGTAGGGTCGCTCACAACTTGCAGCCGCGCAAGGTGCCTTGTAGAGCCGCTCACTGCTCATGACGAGCACGAGGCGATCATGAAGGGCCACACGTGGCTTGTGACGAGCATGAGGCGGCCGACCGTGCAGGGCCACTCTCAACAAGTGCGAGGTGGCCATGCAGGGTTGCTCGCGATCAAGTGAGGCTGTCGTGCAAGGCAGGGCGTCCATGTAGGGCAACGAGGTCGAGCGGGGGGTGATCGTGTAGGGCCACGAAGTCGGGCAAGACAAATGGATGTGAAGGGCAGCAGGGTCGAGCAGGGCGGATGATCACGTAGTGCCGCCCGCAGCTCACGTGGTTGAGGGCAGAGACAAGAGATGACTGAGAAGGGAAGTTGTTCAGTCCGATTTTGAGCAGATAAAAAAATATTCATAGATTAATCCGTGAATGGATTCATATATCCGTCGATCTATTATTTTATAAAAAGTAAATAATGAAAAGGATAAATAATTCATCTTTTTTCATAAAATAAACAGTAGAAAATTTTTCTCAATTTTTGAATCCATCCTCTCAAATAAATAATGCATTAAGATCGTCATTCTCTACTTTAAGTCCCTTTAAGATTGACACTACACGACAAAAATATAAATACAGAGTATTAACAATGAAATTTTACGATGAATTTTTTTTTGTCAAAAATTTGGAATAAATTTTACGATGAAATATATTTTTGTCGCAAATTTACAATGAAATTTACGATAAAAATAGTATAGTTGCCCAAATTGCGATGACCAATATTTGTTGCTAAATTCGTCGGCAAATGGAGACGAATTCAGGAATTCATCACCAAATCTATGATGAATCCAGTATTCGTTGTAGATTTCGCAATGAATCGGTGTTTTCATCACCAAATCTACGATAAATCTTTGATTCGTCGCTAAATTTGACGATGAATTCTGGATTCGTCACAAAATCTACGATGAATCATGGATCCATCGCAGAATTGGCGACGAATCCATGATTTGTCACAGATTTTGCGATGAAAGAATAGAATAGTCGCAAAATTTACGACAAATCATGGATTCGTCACTAAAAATCCAAACTTAATTTCCCGAGCCAACTTTCCTTCTCCTTGATTTTTACCTTTGGTGACAAAAGAGTGATTCGTAGCCAATTTGGCAACGAAAAAACTTTCGTCGCCAAAACCCTAACTTAACCCTGACCCGAGCCCTTTCTTTCTCCTTCTCCTTCGTGATTTTTTCCTTCTCCGCGATTCTCTGCTCTTCCAACGACTAGCGATCTCGATTTGATCCCTCCGGCGACTGCAACGGCGACGGTGAAGCTTTAGGCGATGGCGCACAACGGTAAATTCCTATTTTCTTTGACTCGATTGACTCTTTCTTCCTCTCCGGCGGTAGGCGTGCTGACCAGGCGCTGGCCAGCCCCTGGCGGGTTGGTGGTCGGTCGGCGGCGGCCCGCTGAGGTCGATGGCCCCGTTGGGTGGCTGCTTGTGGGGTGATGGCATGACCGCTAAGGCAGCTGGCAAGCTGGAGGCAAATGCAGTTGGGCCGGCGGTTGGCCGCTGGTGGGATGGTGGGGGGCTGCTGACCGACTGCTAGGGGGCTGCTAGCCAGGGTCGCTAGTGCCCTACAGGTCGATCGTTAGTGGGTTGTTGGCTGGCCGGTGGCAGAGTACTGGTCGTTGGTGGGGTTAGCCGTTGACAGGGTTAGGGTTGCTGGGGGCCCGTTGGTTAAGATTTAGGATTAGGGTTGCTGCCCGGTTGGGTTAGGGTTGCTGGCCGGTCGGGTTAGGGTTGTTGGTTGACCCCCGTTTATTAATTTCAATATATTTTAATTAATTATCTTTGTTATATAATATAAGTTTGTAATTTTGTTTGTGCAGGTCCTATTTTGATGTGTGCTTCACGTATTTCGGCTACACTAGGTTGTGTTCACCTGTTGTAGGTATAATTTTATTTATTGTTATAAAAAATTACCATGATTGACTTATCTTATGGTTAATGAGGTTGTAGTAGTTTTTATATGTTATAGTTTTATTTAATAATTTAATAAATTAAAAATAGAAAAAATACAGAAAGAAAGGAGTTGGATGTATAAAAAGAACAAACCTGAACGTAAAGGTTTAACTGATGAGTATATTGTTGGAATGGAATAATTTTTGGAATTTACTTCTACTAATGTTGAATTTATGGATGGAGATAAGATAAGATGTCCTTGCAGAAAATGTCACAATGGTAAATTTTTACAATGTGACAAAGTTTGCGAACATCTATGTAGATTTAGTTTTACCCTGAATTATTATAATTGGACATGTCATGGTGAACCATTTATACCTGACGAGAATTATGGACAAAATATACAAGTGTCAGTTAGTGGTGATCAAAGTTATTATAATCAATTCAATCCATATCAGAGTGTAATTGAGGAGGTCATAATTTATTTCCTGATCCGAGTTTTACAAGTTCTAGTTGTCCTCCAATAGATGAACAAATATTTTCTACTTATACATCACCATTGGAGGGGGTACAAGAATAAAATATTCATGAAAATTTAAATAATGAGGCATATCAGCAATTTCAAGAAATGTTAAGTGCTGCAGATGAACCTGTGTGGGCTGGTTGTGACACTCACACTAAATTATCTCTCACTGCAAGACTATTGAATGTTAAGGCAGAGCATAATGTGTCTGAAGATTGTTTTAATGATTTTGTTCAAGTTATGGGAGAGACACTTCCGCGTGATCACAACTTGCCTACTGATTTTTACAGTATGAAAAAACTTATGAAAGACTTAGGTCTTCCGGTGGAAAGGATTGATGCTTGTAGAGATAGTTGTATGATATACTGGGGGAGAAGATCAAGATGCAGATGTGTGCAAATTCTGTAATCAAGCTAGGTACAAGAGAATCAATAAGAGTCAACAACGACGTAAAACATACAGTCAGCTATTTTATTTGCCTTTAACTCCTAGGTTACAAAGACTCTATGCATCAGAAGCCACTACTGAACACATGACTTGACATGCAAATCATCAAACAGAAGATGGTCTAATGTGTCATCCATCAGATGCAGAGGTATGAAAAAATTTTGATAGAACATATCCTGATTTTGCGAAGGAAATTTGGAATATAAGATTGGGTCTCTGTGCTAATGGATTTGCTCCATTTAGTAAATCAGGAAGAAATTATTCTTGTTGGCCAGTAATATTAACTCCGTATAATCTTCCACCTGGGATGTGTATGAAAACACCGTATATATTTTTAACATTGGTTATGTCTGACCCGCAAAATCTGAAAAAGTTAAGATTGACACTAGTTTGTTAAGTGTTTGTCCTTGCTTTTTCTTTCTGAATGATTTAGTTAAGCTAGCAATGGAATCCATTAATCCATCTAATAAGGGACTTTACCTCATTTTTGTAAGTTATGTGAAGCTCCTCCCTTATATAGCGCTAGATCCATCCTCATGACCCCACCATTGGACCAATTAGTCTTTGAGCATAATAACTTGGAGGCACTTGTTCTTTAAATTTAAATTTTGTTGACTAAGTTCTTCTCTATTACATACATATGTCGTAGGTGTGATGATCTTTTTCAAATTCTTCGCATGCCAACTACTCATTGTTCATACAAAATCTAAAGTTTAGGGTATGATATAAACAAGATCTTGTATACTAGTACTTTGATTTTGCATATGATACACTCTACCAAGGCCCCACCTTCAAAAAAATCCATTTGTTGTGAGGAGCCCAGAGATGGTACATCGTGCAAGCAAGAGCTAACTTCTTTGCATGGTTGTGCCAAGCTATTTCTCGGGCTTCCTTCACTAGCCGTTTTATAGCACTTTTCAATGTCGTCATTTGTCAAGTGATACCCAGCAAACCCCAGATGTGTCCTCATATGAGTTTGCTAGTTCCACATCTAAAAAATAAATGGTCCTTAGTTTTCATATATCGATTGTAGAATTTACACATCCTGGTTGCCAAGTGGAGGCACTTGTTCTTGTTCTTTAGAGAGTAGGAGATGAAAATATGTCATCTTCAAATACCATATAAGCTAGTTTGTGTTTGTCTTCAACTACCATATAAGCTAGTTTGTGTTTGTTTTTAGGCTTTTTTGTATCTCTTCTTCTTCAAATGTAAAGGTGGCATCCCCCTTTAATGTCATATGTTTCTTTTTGTTGATGCAATCATATCCTAAGTGATCAAGCTTGACCAAGTTGGTCCAATGTAACCTTGGATCTTGTTATTTGGACAAAAAAAAATTAAGTTTGATCATCTCTTATGATTTGATATGTGTGTTTGAGTGTACAAGGACTATTAGTGCAATCAAATCCAACATAATCTTGATAAACTAACAATATGTTTTGATATTTGAGCAATATGTGAGTTGTTTAGATATGCTAGTAAGTTAAGATTGACTAAATATTTGATAGTGATGAAGTTCAAATGAGTTGAGGTCGATTAAACATTTGACATTAATTGAACTTCAATAGGTGTTGACAATGGAGAAGTCAATTAGAGAGTTAGCAAGTGATGGGAAATCAAATAAAAGTTGACAATGGAAAAATTCAATAGTGAGTTAGAAAGTAATGAGAAGTCTAACAAAGACTTGGCAAAATGAAAGTGCAACATGGTGTTAGCAAGTGTTGAAAGTCCAATCGTATTATGGAGAACTATATGCTTGACAAATATTGAAAGCACAGATAGGTCAAAGAGAACTAGATGGTGAGATGGATGCAGTCACCAGGCATATCTCCAAGTTCTAATAAATCCTATCTACTACCTGGGGAGAAAACAAGGAAAACCCCAGGGTCTGCATAGTGAGCATCAGATACTCAGTGGGTACAAGAACGAAGTGCATGTAAAGTTAAATATCAGCAAGAGTAATAACAACAGAAATACAGAAGATATACAGTCTCTACCGTGGATAAATAAGGAAAGGTAAATACTAATCAACAGGTAACAGGAATCATGGTAATAGAACATGATATATCAACTGAGATAACCAAGGAAGATCAATACTGTGTAACAGGTATAGGAATCATGCAAATACATGCAATGCATGCATGCCATACAATGCAACAGTCATATATCATACAAGTGCAACAGTCATATATCATACAAGTGCAACAGTCATATAACATACAAGTGCAACAATCACACACAACGATGCTACAAACAACAATGCAGTATAATACAACAGCAAATGCATGCTAGCACTTACACTAGCAGTGCTTTAATGATTGCACCCACACAGGCAGTGCGTAGCACCCACACAAGCAGTGCTAAAAATGATCGCACCCACACAGGCAGTGCGTAGCACCCACACAGGCAGTGCGTAGCACCCACACAGGCAGTGCTATAATGATATAATGATCGCACCCACACAGGCAGTGCGTAGCACCCACATAGGCAGTGCTAAAATGATCTCATCCACACAGGTAGTGAGATATAACAATCAACAACAAGCAACAACACCTACTTCTAGCATGTAGATGTTATGATGATCATCTCAACATGTAATAATTACAACTAATCAGCATAATCAACATGAATCAAGAGGGGTCATCATAGATCAACGATACCAACTTGAGACTGTACTATCAATAGATAGATCAATCAAGGTCAACAAACATGTATCAATCAACGAGTATCAAAAGGTATCAACTAGACAACTGACAAGTATCAAACAACGAGTATTAAAAGGTATCAACTAGATAACACACACAAGTAACAGGAGTATCAACATGATAGTATCAACCATATCAAAGGTCAACTAGAAGGTATCCAACAACGAATATCATATGGTATCAACTAGATAAATAGTACAAGTAGCAAGAGTATCAACAAGTTAAATAACAATAAATCATGCACTGAAAGAACACCTGTAGTGACCAAGTACAGGATACCCACTTGACTCAGACGACTATCAACAATAAAACCCCCAAACTGAGCTCCGAGCATAATAGGACCGATCAATTCAAGGTCCTGAAATCAAACAACAACACAATACTTATTACGATGATACTGTATCAAATTTATAGTAATTAAATTCTATAATTTAATCCAACTAATCCCCACTTAATTAGCCTAATTCGAGTTAGACTAATTTAACCATTTGATTGCTATTAACACGATTTAACCAATCCATTAATTAGCTGTATTAATGAATTAATACAACTAATCTCATGTTTGATCAAACCTAAACTAACCAACAGTAACAACCCTTCTAACAGAAACTCATCAACAAACCAACTCAAGGAATTTCAACCAACAGGTCCCTTCCACAATCGCGCAATTCTTGGTATCAACTAGAAGACCAGCTCCTTTTTGTGGAACCAGTTAAACCTAACCTCACAACCTCACCTGATCAATTCAACAACATTACTAAACAAAATCCGTAGTAAACTCAATACCGATCTAACCGAGTTCTTGTAGATGAAACAACTACAGCTTACCTCAAATCCCTTAGAACATCTCAGATTCCAGCTCCACAACTCATCTTCTGTACAATAAACAGAATCAAGAATCAGAACCACACCCACTCAACCAGACTCAGATTCATTGCTAAACAATACTAACCAAATGCAGGAAAGGAGATTCACCTCAATCGAATCCTAATCCAGCTCCTATTCTTCCTTCAATCTAACAAAATCCATACAAATTGTGATCGAGCAGTAACCCAACAAGAATCAGCAAAATCTAACAAAATCGGCCAACTCCTAGCAATCCAATATTATCAAACAAGGATGAACTAGAGTCAAGATCATACCTTGAGATCAGATCCCTTGTGCCCTAGAGAGCCCTGATCTGGATTCCTCATTGCCTTAGCTCCCTTCTGCTCAATGGACGAAAAGAATCCACCGAACGCCTAACGAGCCCCAAATCGGTTCTTGTAGGTCCTGCTTATCAACAGTGAGCTCCTCCCTGTTGATTGTCTTCACCACCTCCTACTTCTCCGCTTGCTCAACCAGTTTGGGCAAGACCGGCGACATCTTGCCAAACTTCTGCGACCCACAGACGAAGCAAAATACGGCCAGATCAAGTGAGAGGCACCCCTCACCGTGCTCACCTTCATGCTTTTCTCCTTGGTTGCGGCACGATCTCGTGATCGGAAGAAAAGAAGAAGAAGGGAAAATGAAAACTCGCGATCGAGCGTAGAGAACAACGGCGAAATCGCGATCGAGCATGAAGGAGAGGAAGTCGCAATTTCACGGTTTCCTTAACGGGTTCTCAGATTAACGGGTTTTAAAACCATAACTATATCCATTAACCCTATAAGCTAAATGGGCTGAAATTGGGCTTATTGGCTATTTGGGCTAGTATTAATTAGGCTTCATTTGGTTGCCTTAACTTGGGCTTTAGAGATTTATTCAATTATGCTACATTCATAATCTCAAGTAAACCCAAATCCCTACTTGATCAAACCCTTAATGAACAATTAACCTTATTCCTTAACAATTAATTAAGGTTATTTACAAGTAATCTATAAAATTTTCTGATATCTTACAGGGGCAACAATAATAATTAACCCTACTGAGATGGAATCAAACTGAGACTGAAAGGCCCACGATAGGCTGTTAGAGAACTATGGGGTAGTGTAGGAAGGGGGTGAGAAAATTGACCCTCTCCTCAACTTTGGGCCTCGAGACTTGGATGGGGTGGCCGCACCCCATGACGATGCGTTGGTTATTTGTGTCACCATTGGTAATGATGAAGTGGCTAAAAGTGTTCAATAACACAAGAAGTTTGATCAATGTCCTATACAAAGAGGCCTTTAATCGGATGCAAATCAATAAGGATGCTTCGCCCATGTCACCTCCCTCTTTGGTTTCACAAGGCATGAAGTATAACCCTTGGGCCAGATCAACCTCCCATTATCCTTAGGAGAAGAGCTCCTAGGTGAACGTGGATCATTGTATACACAGTGGTTGACGCACCATCTTCTTATAACGCCATCCTCAGAATTAGCTAGCATTAATCTTGTTCTAGGTTGTGGTATCTATGTTTCATCAGAATATCAAGTTCCCTATTAGAGACTAGGTTGGCAAGTGTTGGCGATCTGGATCTCCGTTCTGCGATCCGGATTCTATCCGCTCCGAGAGCATAGAACCCCACAGAACAAAAAAACTTTAATCCCGCCTAGGATCAATTGACAAGTCTATAAAGAAGACTAGATCAATCGATCCTTCAGGATCGCCGATTCCTAAATTATTATCTACGGTTTTATCTAACTTGTTCTAGTAAATAAAACTGCGGGAATAAAATTTTACCAGAACCTTTTTGTCGACCTCTGGCTGCCTTCCGCTGTATTCCTGTCTTCTTCCTGAACGTTGGGTGGACAACGATCCTCCAGGAATAAAGGTGTTGCAAAACTTCCGGACGAAGAACCTTTGATCGTCTTCTTCCTTTCTCGTCTTCACCTTGGCTTGTCTTCTTGCTAGGTCTGGCCACCTCTCTTATGAAGTGGCCACCTCAAGAGGAGAAGGTAAAGGGTCGGTGGAAGAAAACAAAAAAGAGAAGAAGGAAGAAGTCAATAACACAAGAAGTTTGATCAATGTCCTATACAAAGAGGCCTTTAATCGGATGCAAATCAACTTAAGGATCTCATCCATCGGATGCAACTTGATCTCATCTAACGGCTATGTTATAATCTCTTTTAATATAACTTGATGTCTACCTCCCTCTTTGGTTTCACAAGGCATGAAGTATAACCCTTGGGCCAGATCAACCTCCCATTATCCTTAGGAGAAGAGCTCCTGAGGTGAACGTGGATCATTGTATACACAGTGGTTGACGCACCATCTTCTTATAACGCCATCCTCAGAATTAGCTAGCATTAATCTTGTTCTAGGTTGTGGTAACATATCTATGTTTCATCAGACCTATATGCCCATTTATTAAGTTCCCTATTAGAGACTAGGTTGGCACTAGTGTTCAAGACAGGCGATCGATGGTTTGTCCAAAGCCATCTTGATTGTGAGCCTTAGTTTATAATTCCGTCGATAATCGTCTTCTGTGTCTCACAGACACCAAGTTATCTACAATATGAATTAAGAGGACTTTATTATAAAATTACCTATTGCAATCATTTGACCAAAAACATGATTTCTTATTTCATAAATGTTTATACAAAAGACAAGTCTTTTCAGTATACATCCTAACAGCAAGATCATGGGAAACAGACGCGACAACAGATGGTTAGGGGGATACTCGCAAAGTCCGAAGAACTCAACGAGCTAAAGTGCAAACCCTTCAAGATGCTCCCTCAACTCAACCTACTGAGGTAAAGGAGCCACTGTAGGTTGACTCAAGTATGCTTGACTGAGTCACTCAAATTGCGATCGATTTGATGAATGAGATAAAATGAAGATTGATCATCTGTCTCGATCAGAATAAGGACGTCTTTGCTTTGGCACCTCAGGAAGTCATAGGAGTCATCTTAATATCATCTGCGAGGCCCGACCAGTCAAGTAGAAGAAGCAACACTTTGGCCACCCGAACATTGATAAAAGATAATCGTCACAAAGATCTCAAGATGAAGGATGCTGGACACATTCGAGATGTGCAATTCCCCACATGGCTGACCAACATTGTGCCGGTCCCCAAGCTGGGAAGCAAGTGGCACGTCTACGCCGACTTTCGAGATCTAAATAAAAGTCTGCTTGAAAGACTGCTACCTTCTCCTTCGGATTGACTAGCTAGTGGACTCCATCGTCGGATGTAAGTTCATCTGTATGCTAAACACATACGAGGGATTATCAGATCCCTCTAGTGCTTGAAGATTTAGGAAAAGGTCAATTTTATTACTTTTGATGGGATATTTTATTATGTCGTTATGTCGTTTGAGCTAAAGAATGAAGGGACAACTTATTAAATTCTAATGGATCGAATTTTCAAGCATCAAATCAAAAGGAAGATAGAAGTTTATGTGGATAACATACTAATCAATTTTGCTTAAGCTAAAGACTTTATTAGTGATGTTGATGAGACTTGCCACACACTGAGAAGGTACAATCTCAAGCTAAACTCGAACAAGTATTTGTTCAGGATCAAGAGTGGTCGATTCCTCGGTTACATAGTCACTAAGCGAAGAATTGAAAGTAACTCGAAAAATATACAGGCCTTCCAGAATGTGGGTTCACCCAAGAATGTTAGAGAAGTTCAGTGATTGGTTGGTCGTGTCACGATGCTTTCCAGATTCATCTCCCAATCAGTGGATAGAAGTATGCCTTTCTTCAAGGTACCCTGTAAATCCGCTAAATTTTCATGGGAGGAGAAATCCAAGCAGGCCTTTACCAACCTCAAAAAGTACTTGGAAAATCTCCCCACCTCTCTAAGTCAGTGGTGGGGAAGCGGCTATGGTTATACCTCGACCGCTGAAGGGGCAGTAGGATCCATCCTCATTAGACAAGAAAGAAACCTCCAGTAACCCATCTACTTCTTGATCCATCTATTGAAAGATCCCGAGAGTCGATATCCTACCTTGGGAAAGCTAGCCTTGATCCTTAAGCCCTCCATCTTCGACTATACTTCTTATCCCACCCCATCAAGGCGCTCACTAACAGTACCTTGGCATAGTTATTGACAAATCCAGAGACATTGGGGAGATTTGTCAAATGGATCATGGAGCTCAGTGAGTATGATATCTAGTACCAACTGCAGATTGCTATCAAGGCTCAAGCTCTAGTTGATTTCCTAATCGAGACCCCAAGTCAATAAAAGGAAGAAACATAGAAGGTCTTTGTAGATGAGTCGACCACCAAGACCGAAAGTGGGTCAGGGTGCTACTGAGCTCGCCCTGAGGACATTCACTGCAATAAATCATCAAGTTATAGTTCCGGGCCTCTAACAATGAAGTCAAGTACGAAGCACAGATAATTGACCTCTAAGCAACCAAACAGGTTGGCGTTTCCCGAGTGATCATTCACTCAACTTCCAACTGGCTGCCCAATAGATAGAAGGAACCTTCGAGATCCAAAATGACATACTTCATTGTTACGCAGAAGCCTTCGAAAAGTCGAAAGCAAAATTTTGGGAGGTCAACCTCCAAAAATACATCGGGTTGAAAATTAAAAAGCAGACGACCTAAATCCTCTGACTGACTAGTGTGTATCCATCGTCGCCTTCCTAAAGCACAAGACTCAGCTAAACAACATCAAATAAGCTTGAATTCTCAAGAGGCGGCTACCCATTTTGGTGGGGGATACCTTGTACAAGCAGGCCTTCTCCCGTCCCTTCCTCAAGTCCTTGAGTCCCAGTGATGTCGACTACATTATGCGGGAAATCCACTAAGGCTTTGTGGGAACCACACTAGGAGTCGGACCTTAGCTCAGAAAGTCCTCCTAGCTGGCTACTTCTAGCCTTCTCTACAAGCTGACTAGGCTCAGATGGTTGACACCTACCTTAACTATCAGAAATATCAACTATTGCTTCACCACCCCACTGAGTTGTTGAAGACCTCTATCATATCCTGCCCCTTCAACTAGTGTAGAATGGAAATTGTGGACCTTTTTTCAACAGGGTCTATTCAGAAGAAGTTCCTTCTAGTAGCAATAGACTACTTCTCCAAATAGGTGGAGGGTGAGTCACTAGCTTGGATCACAGAAGAAGTCATCCTCAAGTTCCTTTGGAAAAACATAGTTTGCCAATACGACATCCATCGCAAGATGGTGTCAGACAACAACCGACAATTCTATGGCTGTAAACTTAAGGAATGGTATCAGTGCTTTGGCATTCATTAGACCTTTACCTTGGTTTATTACCCCTAGAGTAGCGGTCAGGTGAAGGTCATCAAACGGAAGCTCGTCTGAGGATTAAAAACTAAGCTCGACCGTGTCAAGAGTAGCTAGGTGGAGGAACTCCCCAACATTTTCTAGGCCTATAGAACAACCACTAACAACTTTAGGATGACTACTTTGTTGGTGCAGGGACCATCAAATGATTGAACCAAAGTTTTGATAATGACAAAATGTTCAAGTTAAGTGTGTGACATTTATTGATGAGCTGAACTAAGTGTGCAGGTAACACAGAAAATCCCTAATTGTGGCTAGGCACAAGAAAGTCCTAAGTGAGACTAGGTAGTGGAAGTCCTAGTTAGAGGCTCGACAGACTTAATCTGGAGGATTAGGTGGGAAGACCTAGTTTGTAGGATTGGGAAAGGAAGTCCTAATTAGCAGGACTAAGTGGGAAGACTTGACGGATCAAGTGCACTAGGTGGAAGATTAGGCTGGTCTGGAGGACTAGATGTCTAGCGGTGGAAATCCTAGGGGTCGAGGATTGAGACTAAGCAAAAGTCCAACAAGTCTGGAGGACTTGGTTGGCACAAGGTAAATTCTCCCGAGTGGAGTAGGTGAGGGTGCATTACTAGTAAGGGGAACAATAGGCGTCGGTCTGACTCAGGGTTTCATTGAAAATCTGAAATCAAGACCAAAATAGTTTATTAAAATTGTTGCTTTTCCTGTGATATTTGTGTTTTGTACTAACTTATAATGTAGGAAATAAGGGGCTGAAGATTTGTGTTCCGAGCATCCTTATTTGGATCCAAGCGATCGGACCTCTAGGCGCCTAGATTGGTTTTAGGCGACTGGAAATCAGCGAAATAGGGCCAGCAAAGCGGTGAGGTGGCAGAGTCCCAGTGGTTGTGACACCTTAGCTTCTAGGTGTTCGGATTGGTTCCGGGCGCCCTGATTTGGCTAAAGCATTGCGAAGTCAAGGTTGATTCAGAACCTTCATGTCAATATAGAAGTGCTCAAAAAAGGATACAGGCGCCCAGAAGTACCAAGTCAGCAGCGTCGATAGTGGATCGATGGACAACGTGGAGGCACCCGAAAAGACTTGTAGGCACCTAGATAGCCTAATAAAAGGGCCTCGAGGGAGAGCCTTTGGAGCATCAATCTATGACTCAAAAACAACTGTCTGCACATGAATCTTCAACTAGGAACGCTGTCATCATGCCCAAGAGCTGTATTAGAATCTGCACATCTTTATTCTGCTGATATAATCATTTGCACTTTACTTTGTTCTTAAATTACTAGGACGGTATACTTGTTTACCGATCCTATTTTTTGTAAAGCGCTAACTCCCTCTTGTAAGAAGGGAGTTATTTAGTTGATTGCTCATCGAAAATGATCATTTGATCATGGGCCTTGGAGTAGTAGCATGTGGCTGTGAACTAAGTAAATATTTGTGTGTTTTTGTTCTTTGGACTGCCCTCTCAATTTCTATCTATGTAAAGTTTTATGAGCATTATAGCAAATTATGAAAATGCAACGTGCGCACTATTTACCTCCCCTCTAGCACTCTCAACGATCCTACAATTGTTATCATAGCGAGGGGTGCTCGAACAAGGTGCAACCACTGATCGAGCAATTTTTTTAGTTTTTTCATTTTCACATGATTCTATTTCTCCCACACTACTAATCCAAGACCAAGTCTTGGTATATTTTATTCTTTTATTTTATGTGTGAGATACATATGGCTCATTAGGAAGGTGATAGCACTGCCATACCACCCTTTGTTCTATGGAGAGAACTTCATTTACTGGAAAGGTAGAATAGAGTACCACCTCAAGACTCATTTGGACATGTGGATAGTGATTCAAGAGAAAGATCGAAGCCCATGCCAAGGCAACCCTGACACTCCAGTGTGGGTTGACCAAAAAGAGCTCAACAAAGTCGGCCCATTCATAAGACCCAAAGATCTGTGGGACAAACTCATCGAACTCCACGAAGGGACGTCCGACATGAAAGTCAGCAAGCGCGATCTCCTTCTCAATAAGGATTGCTACTGTAGCCTTCTTAAAGGATGGGTTGTGATTATCGGGTCGAACCCAATAAGCCTTTATCCATTACCTTTTAACCCATTAACACTTTAACCCTCTAAGTTTCTGGTATTTTACATTCTCCCCCACTAACAAAAATTTGGTCTCCAAATTTATTATCTACATACTACGATACAAAAATACCGTAATAATTAAAACATACCTCAATCAAACAGATGAGGGTATCGAGCTCGGATAGTATCCTCCAGTTCCCAAGTAGCCTCCTCGTCTGAGTGATGCTGCCATCCGACTTTAACAAGTCGAATGATTTTATTCCTCAACTGTCGCTCCTTTCGGTCAAGAATCCGCACCAGAATCTCCTCGTATGTGGCATCAGGCTTAACAGAGACTGATACATCAGATAGAATATGTGTCGGATCCGGTACATACCTACGCAACATGGATACATGGAATACATCATGAACTCTGGCCAATGATGGTGGTAGTGCTAAACGGTAAGCTACGGCTCCAACTCTCTCTCCATGGTGGATCAAAAAAGGTCCAATATAACGTGGAGCTAGCTTACCTCGGAGGCCAAATCTCTTCACCCCTTTCGTGGGTGAAACTCTCAAGAAAACATGGTCACTAGTAGAGAACTCCAAGGGTCGTCGTCGCCGGTCAGCATAACTCTTCTGGCGATCCTGTGCCTCTGCCATCCTACGTCTGATAATACGAACCAACTCTGCCTCATGCTGAGCTCTATGGGGTCCAAGCAGCTGGGCCTCACCAACCTCCTCCCAGAGTGTAGGTGTCCGACAAGGCCTACCATACAACGCCTCAAACGGTGCCATCTGAATAGCCGAATGATAGCTGTTGTTGTAGGCGAACTCCACTAACGGTAAATGATCCTCCCAGCCGCCCCCGAAATCCATAACACATGATCTCAGCAAATCCTCCAAAGTCTGTATGGTCCGCTCAGACTGTCCATCTGTCTGTGGATGGAACGCTGTACTAAATCGGAGCTGCGTGCCCATGGCCTGCTGCAGACTCTGCCAGAACCGGGACGTAAACCGGGGATCTCTATCTGATATGATACTCAACGGAATACCATGCAGTCTGATAATCTCACGGCTATATAGCTCTGCCAGTCGATCCAGAGAATCAGTCTTCCGGATCGCTAAGAAATGTGCGGATTTGGTTAATCGGTCAACGATCACCCAAATCGCGTCATGGCCTCGTCGCGTCCTCGGCAAACCCACCACAAAATCCATGGTAATATGATCTCATTTCCACTCAGGAATGGGTATCCGCTGTAATAGCCCAGCCGGTCTCTGATGTTCAGCCTTCACTTGCTGACACACAAGACATCTAGCTACAAAATCCGCGATGTCTTTCTTCATGCCATTCCACCAATAGGCCCGTCTCAAGTCTCGGTACATACGGGTCCCGCCTGGGTGGATAGCAAAACGAGAGCGATGAGCCTCCTGAAGTAACTTCTCTCTGACTGGGTGAGACTCAGGAACACATAATCTACCTCAGAAATATATCACGCCCTCATCATCTCGGGTAAACTCAGTCTGCTGTCCAGAGGATATCTGACTGCTAACAAACTGAAGATGCTGATCACCAGCCTGAGCCTCTCGGATCCTCGTCCTGATCGAAGACTGAGCAACCATAGTAACCAGAATACCCTGCTCTGTCTGTCTCTGCTCCTCAAGGCCCAACTCAGAAAATCTCTGAACTAACTCTGTGACCAACACTCTGTGACAAGCCAAAGTCCCTCTGGACTTCCTGCTAAGTGCATCCGCAACCACATTGGCTTTCCCCGGATGATAGCCAATAGTGCAATCGTAATCCTTCAGGAACTCCATCCACCTCCTCTGTCGAAGATTGAGTTCCTTCTGGGTAAACAGATATTTGAGACTCTTATGATCGGTAAGAATCTCAAATGTAATGTCATACAAATGGTGTCGCCAGATCTTCAAAGCAAAGATGATGGCGGCCAACTCTAAATCGTGTACTGGATAGTTCTTCTCATGCTCCTTCAACTGACGAGAAGCATAAGAGACTACCCGCCCGTGCTGCATCAACACCGCGCCCAAACCCTGAAGAGATGCGTCGGTGTATAATACAAAACCATCCTCTCCGGAGGGTAACACTAATATGGGTGCTGTCACTAGCCTCCGCTTCAGCTCCTGAAAGCTGGTCTCACAATCCTCGGTCCATAAAAACTTCACGCCTTTCCGAGTAAGACGTGTCAATGGCATCGCAATGCGGGAAAAATCCTCAACGAATCGTCTGTAGTATCCCGCTAAGCCCAGGAAACTGCGGATCTCCTGAACTGTCTTCGGCTGCTCCCAACTGGTAACAGCCTCGATCTTCTGGGGGTCTACTGATATGCCGCCACTAGAAACCACATGTCCCAGAAAACCGACTGATGATAACCAAAATGCACACTTGCTAAACTTCGCATATAAACTGTGTCGTCTGAGAATCTCCAAAACTATGCGAAGATGCTGTGCATGTTCCTCCTCGGAACGCGAGTAGATCAAGATGTCATCAATGAAGACAATAACAAACTGATCTAAATACTCCAGAAAAATGCGGTTCATCAGATCCATAAACACCGCTGGAGCATTGGTAAGCCCAAATGGCATTACCAAAAACTCGTAATGACCGTATCTGGTACGAAATGTCGTCTTCTGAATATCTGAATCTCTGACTCTCATCTGATGATACCCAGATCGCAGATCAATCTTAGAATACACTGATGTGCCTCTAAGCTGATCAAATAAATCCTCAATCCGTGGTAAAGGGTACTTGTTCCTGACGGTCACTGCATTCAGCTGTCTGTAATCTATGCATAACCTCAGAGTACCATCTTTCTTCTTGACAAACAACACTGGAGAACCCCACGGTGAAACGCTCGGTCTGATGAAACCCCGATCCAGTAACTCTTGGAGCTGGACCTTTAGCTCGTCCAACTCCCTCGGTGCCATACGATACGGAGCTTTCGATACCGGTGCTGTCCCCGGAATCAGCTCAATAGTAAAATCCACTTGCCTTCTGGGAGGCAAGCCTGGTAGCTCATCTGGAAATACGTCTGGATACTCTCGAACTACTGGGACGTCTGAGAGCTGAGAGCTACCGCTGCTGTCACTACTGATCATAGATAAAAGAAAACCCTGACAGCCATGTGACAGAAGCTTCTGCGCTTGCATCGCAGAAATCGTAGATATACCGTCGCCTCTGATGCCAGTGAAATCCCACGAGGGTTGGTTAGGAGGTCGAAAAGTAACCACCCTCGCCTGGCAATCAACTGTGGCATGATAAACTGTCAACCAATCCATGCCAAGTATGATATCAAACTCAATCATATCGAGTACTAACAAATCCACTGTCAATACCATGTTACCAAAATCTAACGGACATCCTCTAACCTCCTGTGTGACCTCTAATCTATCCCCAGAAGGTAAGGATACTGTCAACTGCTGCTGTCTAAGTGTAGGTAGTCTACCAATCTCCCTCATAAAGTACGAGATATAAAGGAATGGGAACTACCAGTATCTACTAACATATCAGCCGTAAATGCATATAATAAAATCGTACCGCGGAAAACCGATCCGTCGGCTCGCTGTGCCTCCTCCCTGGTAACCGCATGAATCCGTCCAGTCTCTGGCAGTGGTGGGGGTGGTGGCGCTGCCAAAGGCTGCTGCGGCTGAGTCTGAGTCGGATACTGAGCCTGATAGGAAGGCGGTGCCGCATACTGAATCGGAGGCTGATAAGAAGTCTGAGCCTGATATATCACCGATGGCTGAGGCTGTGTCTGATACTGCACCGGTGGCTGCGGCTGTGTCTGATACTGCACCGGTGGCTGAGGTGTGTCTGGTACTGCACATACGCCTGATACTGCGGTCCCGAAATGGAAGTCTGGGATACTGTATAATCTGTGGAGTACTCCTGTCCGCGAATACCATACGCAGCAACTGCAGGTGGAGCAGTCCGCTGCTGACGATGCGTAGAGTGAGCCTTCTGGCTCCCTCTCGGTGCTCCTGTATGACTAGCCTGTCCTCCCGGTGTGGAAGTACCTGGAGCACCACGCTGAGCCCTCAACGAACAATCTCGGCTCAAATGTCCCGGCAGTTTGCAAGTATAGCAAACTGACTGCTCCAGAGAACAAGATGATATAACATGATCTTTGGACCCACAACGAGTACAATAACTGTCACCTCCCGGCGGTCTCTGGTCCTGACGAGAAGATCCCGAGCGTCCCGTCGATGACTGTCCTGATCTCTGGGCCTTGCCCGATGCCCCAGAACCACTCTGCCTCGACTCTCTGCGACTACTCTGCTGATGGCCCCCAGTCTGAGGCTGCTGAGTCTGTGCTGAACCCTGTGCTGACTTCTTGTGTTTCTTCCTATCCCCAAATGCTCTCTGCTGAGCAGACTCAATCAGGAGAGCTCTATCCAACACCTCCCGATAGGAAGAAATACCCAAACCGGCCAATCTCACCTGTAAATAGTCCATCCAATCCCTGAATAAACTGCATCATCCGGGATCTATCCTCTGCAACCAACTCTGGACAGCATCTGGCTAAACGGTTGAATTCTGCATTATACTCTAGCACTGTACGACCCTTCTGTCTAAGACTCTGGAAATCCTGCCGAAGAGTCATCTGATATGCTAAGGGAAAATACTGACTATCGAAGATCTCCTGAATCTCGCCCAAGTGACCTGCTGCTCACCCAGAATAGTACGCTGAGTGGCCCACCAGATCTCTGCCTCATCTCGCAGATGATAAGCAGCTAACTCCACCTTCTCCCACTCAGTACAAGCAGTGTAGTAAAATGTACGCTCTACCGTCTCTATCCAGGACTGCGCAATTCTGGGGTCTGTCCCTCCATGAAATAAAGTAAATCTACTCTTCAGCGCATTTGCTAGCGCTGGAATCCGAGCCCGAGCTGCCACAATGTCCGTCGGATAAGTAGGGTCCACCACCGGAACTGGCGGAACCACAGTCGTAGGTATCACTGACGGTGCACTCTGATATCCTGGAGTAGGTACTGCTGCATAACCCGGGGTAGACGTCGCAGGAGTAGGAACTGACTGAAATGCCACGTGCACTGCTGGAGTGGGTACTACCGGAGTAGGTATCACTGGGGGTACCGTAGTGGCTGCAGTGGGTATGTCAGTGCCCACTGATGGATCTGAAGAAGAAGAAGCCGCATGTGAAGGTTGTCCCTCCGGTGGATCAGCCGTCACAGAATCGTGTCTCCTCTTACGAGGTCGTCCACGTGGTCCCCGCCCACGTCCGCGCGAAGTAGTACGTCCTTCGCGAGGCATATCTGTTTAAAATATTACTCCACATATTACAATCCGTATCAAATTCTGAAACCAACAATTTTTACCTATTGCTGTCTGGAGATGTTCTGCCACTGCTTAGTCCCATGATCTGATCACAATATGACTCCGAAAAATGCGAAAATACCGAAACGCAAAATCACAAATCCGACAAACCAAAAATCCAAAAATACCGTAATACTAAGCTCTGATACCAACTAAATTGTTACGCCCCGGGAGACAGCTTTCCGAGAAATTTCGGCAGCATCTCCCCTGTAACAATTGACTTTCCCTGAATACATACACACAATAAGAATCCATAACAGGCTATGGATATATATATATAAACAAAATGGAAAGACAAAGTGATCAACATATCACATATCCACATAAAGTGACCCACACGGTCACTAATAGCATCACCAAGTCTAATATCACAACCACGCATGCATATCAATCCATCCAAAAATCCGATAAACAACCCGAAATGGAAACAAATATCGAATCATCGGAAAAATCCATACTCAAATGGAAAACACCACCAGAAGTCCAATAAGTCCAAATACACTGATACTGTAAAGTAAATAAACCAAAACACAAGGGTTCAGGACTAGCAGTGCAGCTCTCCAGACGGCATCAACCTGAAACAGACATACAGGTAAACGGGGTGAGTTCCAAAAGAAACTCAGCGGGTATCTAGCAGATATGTGTATAAAAGCTATCAACAGTAATATCATGCTGTACAGTCTACTGAAAGGTAAATAGATATGAAAACTGAACAACAGTAGATCTGTACATACCAGAGTCTGATAATCAAGTAGTAAGGTGAAAGTAGTCCCAAAACCAATACATAGGTCTCCTGTATATGCATGTCATCCAAGTGCATCAAACAAGTGCAACAATCACAATCAAATGCAATCAGTGCAGTATGCACATGGTGCAATGCATGTCCTGGTCACCCTTGACGCCAGTCAGATCAGTCACCCCTATAGTGGTGAGGTAGAGTGGAACTACGCCAGTCAGATCGCTCATCCACAGTGGTGAAGTCACGTGGGTAAGGCTGTGACCTCTGTGCACTCTGCCGTCACTGCTCCTGCGTGACCGAGTGGACAGGATGTCCTCGAGGTGTACACCTATCCTGGTACCCCAAATCATAAGTGGGGGAGCAAGCTCTCATCTCCTGGTCACAATGACAGAGGAGGGATCCCTGTATGCTACCACGCTACGAAACCACTATCCTGGGTGGCCTAGCGGAGCTCCTGTCAGGGCAAGTATGCACCAACCTAAAGGTTCCACTAACCCATGAGTGGATTGTGTGTGTAAATCATATACGAGCGATTCATATTTTGGTTAAAGTCATTCCTTCATTCTATTTTCTCATACATTTCTTCTTTTCTCTCGCGCGATTACGCCGCTTCGTCTCCGAGCTCCGCCTTTCTTCCCCGACGTCTCGATTTGGTGCAGACGGCGCCGACAATCCAGTGGATCGAAGAGCGCCATCCCTCCATCCATTCCTTCGATTTCCCATCGTGAGTGGAGTGCTCCGATGTGAATCCTTCCCCTGTCTTCGTCTCTCTTCGGCTGTGAGCAGAGTGCCCAGTTGCAGAGGCCGGCGACAACTTCCGTCTTCGAGCCGCTTCAATCTCACTGTCACCGGATCAGATCAAGGTAAGGATTTCAATTCTTTGGTTACTGATCTTTCGGTTGCGGAGTGTACCAGGAGCCAGTGGCAGAGGTTGGATTCCGACTTTGTCTTTTCCGAGCTTGCCTCCTAGTAGCGGTGCTCTGGTGAGGTCCATTGCCATTGGCGCAAATCATCTCAGATTTCCGGCCACCTTCTGTGTTGAATAAGGACTCCTTACCTAAATTTTCCCTAACCCTAGCTCAAAGTTCATTTTATTATTTGGCCTGTGTTCTGTTCTGTGATTGCATCAAAAACCCCCCTTAATTGTTCGTGTGATTTCCTTGTTTGTGCTTGCCGTGTGGAAGAGTTTAGGCTTGTTTTTTGGAAGTGAATGTGATGAATCATTCTTTGGGCAAGTATGGTCAGAATACTTGTTGATAAATGTTTATGACTTTGTGTGAATTAATTGAATCAATTGGTAGAGGTTTGTTTGGGAACAATATTGAATTGAGGAGTAATGTTTTGTTAGCAATGAATCATGTTATAGTTAATTTATGGGTGCATGGGTGTTCAATTGAGGGGTTGTGTATTGTGAATATGTCTCATTATGTTGTTCTACATCTTGTAAATAAATGTAGAGGATATTGTGAAGTTAGTGTAACACTGTGTTTGAATTTGATTCTAATAAATGGTTTTGTTTATTGATAATCCACGTGGTATTAGTGTAGCATGTTGTAAATTATGTATTGTTTTATATTATATATATGAGGTGTATGCTGTATGTTAATTGATGTATGTATGTGAATGAAATTGGGTTGGAGTTTTGTCTCTTGTGTTAAAGTTGTATAGTGCTTAATTGTGTTGTTGTCTTAGTTAGTTGTAAATAACTATGAATTAGGATTGTAATTATTGTAAGTGTATGTATGAGTGTTGCATGATACATGATGTGTATAGAATTCATTCTGCATATTGAGTCGTGTTAATAAGTGTTACTTTTGTATCATTGTTTGAATAAAAGTATGCTTAGAAATGTGTATTTTGTGTACTTAGGATTCTTTTGTTAATTGTAAATTAAATTATGAATAAATAAAATTGTAAATAATTAGGAATGAATAGGGCGTGATAAAATTCCTGAACCAATTGTTTGTTGATGCAGTTTTGTCATGATTGTTGTTTTGATGTTGACAACGATTTAAGTTCATATTCAGATTGATCGATTACAGGATGAGATCGGAGAGGGCTCGGTAGCTCGTTCTCCGGATTAGGTCAGAGAGGGCTCGGTAGCTCGTTCTCTGGACCGGATAGGATCGGAGAGGGCTCTGTTGGTGTAATAGTTGCCCCAAGTGCATTGAGTTTCAATGTTTGGCTAAACTATGTTTGAAGTTAGACAATTCTTGTTGATCTAACATGTGTGATGCAAGTTTGCAGGAAAGTCCAAGCGTAGTCTTGGCAAAGGAAAAGTCCAAGCATGGTCTTGGCAAAGGAAAAGTCCAAGGGTGGTCTTGGCAAAGGAAAAGTCCAAGGGTGGTCTTGGCAAAGGAGAAGTCCAAGGGTGGTCTTGGCAAGGAGAAGTCCAAGGGTGGTCTTGGCAAGGAGATGTCCAAGGGTGGTCTTGGCAAAGACTTGACATGACAAAGCTGATGGAAGCATCTCAGGCTAGTGCAGGGAGGCATGAAGGCTGTGGGAGGTGTTTGTGCGTGCGTGTGGATCCTTGGATTAGTCACCTCTGTGGAGGTGGATACCAAGTAAAATAAACCGGGTTAGCGTTGATCTCTTATTTTCTCTTTTATATTTGTGCTTCCGCTAATCTCTGTGCAGAGAAAGATCAAGAAAAATCGAGAAACGCTATTCACCCCCCTCTAGCTATTCAACCGATCCTAACAAGTGGTATCAGAGCCGGTTACATTTCGGAGGATCTAACAATCAACCGGAGCAACTCATGGCATTCCAAGAGGGATATAGCACCGCACGACCACCATTCTTCGACGGAAATGATTTTGCATACTGGAAAGGTAGAATGAAATTTTATTTAATGAATGATTTTGAGAACTGGATTATTGTTGTAGAAGGCTTCGAAAAACCTACGGATGCAACTGGAACAACCCTACCTATCAAAAACTGGTTAAAGGACATATGTAAGAAGGCGCAGGCAAATGCAAAAGCCATAACAACCTTGCAGTGCGGACTTTCTAAAGAGCAATTGAGCAAGGTCGGACCTTTCGGCTCGGCCAAAGAATTATGGGAAAAGCTCATTGAACTGAATGAAGGATCAAGCGAATCTCGACGAGCCAAGAAGGATCCCTTGGTAGGCCAACTACAATCCTTTTCAATGAGATATAATGAAAGTGTAAGTCAGATGCATGGAAGGTTCAAGGAAATAGTAAATGGACTCCATGTAATCGGTGAAAAGATCGATAACCGCGATCTTGTAAGGTATGTGTTACAAGCCTTTCCCCGAACTACTTTATGGGCATCTATGGTTGATGCGTATAAAGTATCAAGGGATTTATCTGCTGTTAAGCTCGATGAATTATTCTGTGAATTTCAACTACATGAGCAAGCTAATATGGCAACAAAAGAGAAAGGTATAGCTTTGGTTGCAGATAAAAAGAAGAAGAAGAAAAAGGAGGAGGAGTCTTCATCCGAATCTGAGCAGGAATCTTCTGATAGTGACGAAGAGATGTCAATCAGAGAAGCAGCACACTACATTAAACAGTTGACTGGGAAGTCAAGAGGGTTTACTAAGAGAGATGCCAAAAGGATGATCAAATCACATCAAGGGTGGTCTTGGCAAAGGAAAAGTCCAAGGGTGGTCTTGGCAAAGGAGAAGTCCAAGGGTGGTCTTGGCAAGGAAAAGTCCAAGGGTGGTCTTGGCAAGGAGAAGTCCAAGGGTGGTCTTGGCAAAGACTTGACATGACAAAGCTGATGGAAGCATCTCAGGCTAGTGCAGGGAGGCATGAGGCTGTGGGAGGTGTTTGAAGGCCGAGGTCTAGGTCAAGAGAAGCTGAAATGGGATTTTTCAGCTTCACCAGTCGACTGGCCCTGCCAGCAGTCGACTGCTCATAAATCAGACGCACACAGAAAGATCAGTCGAGCCAGAGGAAGACAGGAGTCGACTGGTCAGTCGACTGGTGTTATGGTGAGTCGACTGTTTCCAGTCGACTGGTCTTGGACAGTCGACTGCTATTTGAACGTTGTAGAAAATTGGCAAGCATTTAATGCGCTTTAATGCGAGATTTTGTTGCCGATTGAAGGCATCAGTCGACTGGCCCTGCCAGCAGTCGACTGATGTTGCAGAGATTATAAAAGAAGCCTGCACGAGAACAACACATCTTCTTCGCTATTCTTTCATTCTTTTGTGCTTCTTTTGAGAACGTTTGTGTTCTCTATTCTCTGCTTTATTCCTCTCCTCCTAGACAATATTTCATATCATATTGAGGAGATCGAGAAAGGTGTAAAGGTTTCTCCGCCTTCGAGTTTTCGAGAAGGAGAAGATTCATAGTGCATCGGGTGTGTGCGTGCGTGTGGATCCTTGGATTAGTCACCTCTGCGGAGGTGGATACCAAGTAAAATAAACCGGGTTAGCGTTGATCTCTTTCTTTCTCTTTTATATTTTTGCTTCCGCTAATCTCTGTGCAGAGAAAGATCAAGAAAAATCGAGAAACGCTATTCACCCCCCCTCTAGCTATTCAACTGATCCTAACAATTGGTTTCTCAGGTAAACGATAATGGCGAGACCTGAGCTGCACGTGAAGGCGATCAGTGAGTGGGCTGAGAGGAGAGCATGGTGCTGGTAAGCTCAGTGGCTCAGACTGATCGTGGTGCAGTGGACTTAGAGTCCGTTTGAAGAAGCAGGCTAAAAGGAAGAGAGGAAGAAGAAGAGAGGAGTCACTAACGCTGAAACCTTAACGCTGTGCTTGTGCAAGTTGTGCTCGCTGCTTCCTCGCGTTCATCGATCTTCTTTGAAGCTCTCTGCCTGAGATAGTGGTGCAAGGAGCTAGTGCTCCTACTCTTGGTCTGCTTGATTGTGTTGAGGCTCTGTGCTGCTGTAAGTTCTTTGTGATATTAGCCCCAACACTCTCCTTCTTATAATCTCTGCACTTAACTTCTATTCGTGAGATTGATTGTGGAGAGGTTTCTCCACCGAGAAGGAGGTTTCTAGCCGGTTTTAGCCGGGGTGTGATCTACCGAAGATCAAGGCTTCGTCCACCTTACGGACACGCCGAGGAGTAGGGGCAAGTTATCCCCGAACCTCGTATATCCTTGCGTTTGTATTGTATTTGTGTTTGTTAGTTGTTTTTCCTCTATTCCGCTGTGTACTAACCTTTTGTAGGAGAAAAATACTCGATTTCGAAACGAAATGGCTATTCACCCCCTCTAGCCATCTCACGATCTTCAACATTGTTTAGGGCTACTTACATCATGTTGAGTCCGATAGAGAGACGACCCGGACCTCTCTTTACTACTTTAGCGATTGTTAGGGGTTTGGTAAATAAATAAATAATAAATTTTGATGGGTGTAAGTGACAAAATAAATAAAGGGAAATGTAAATATAAATAAAAATTCCCATACAAAAACACCGCATCAAAATTTTGGCGCCGTTGCCGGGGACTTCATATGATGTTTGTTGTACTGGACTGTATATGGGTGTTGTATATATTGATTGGTGATTGTATATAGTTCATTTATGGTTATGTATATTCATTTGTGTTGTGGATTAGTGTTGATTATTGTGTGCATGTTATTCACTTCATTGCTTTGATTCTTTGTTCTTTATTCATTGTATATACTTCATTCATTTATTTCTTTTATTTGTTTATTCATTCCAGTTTTATTTATTTATTATTTTATTCTTTATTCTTTTAGCTTGTAGTTCTATTGTGAGGTGTATGACCAGGTCTTCAGGAGAGGAGCTACTTGAGTTAGATCCAGAGATTGACAGGACATTCCACGCTCTGCTACGTTTACAGAAGAAGTCATCAGGTACTTTGGACTGCAAGTCATCATTTGAGGAGACAGACATGGCAGATAAAAACCGAACTTTGAAGGAGCTTGCAGCGCCTGATATGACCTATCAGTATTCGTGCATCAGTTACCCTGTCATGGAAGGTGATTTTGAACTGAAGTCTGGTATTATACATTTGCTTCCTAAATTTCATGGCTTGGCAGGAGAGGATCCAAACAGGCACTTGCACGAGTTCCATGTGGTTTGCTCCACCATGAAACCACATGGCATTTCGGAGGAAGACATAAAGCTGCGGGCATTCCCCTTTTCCCTATCAGGAGCAGCTAAGGATTGGCTGTATTCTCTTCTACCGGGTTGCATCACCTGCTGGCTCGATATGAAGAGGATGTTCTTAGAAAAGTTCTTCCCAGCCTCTAGAACCACAACCATCAGAAAGAGCATCTGTGGCATCCAGCAGATCGTGGGGGAGACCTTATACGACTACTGGGAGAGGTTCAAAAGATTGTGTGCAAGTTGCCCTCAACATCAAATCAGTGATCAGTTGCTCGTGCAATACTTCTATGAGGGACTCCTTCCCATGGACAGAAGTATGATCGACGCAGCTACTGGAGGAGCACTGGTGAACAAGACTCCTAGCCAAGCAAGGGAACTGATTGCAAACATGGCGGATAATTCACAGCAGTTTTATCACGGAGCAGCAGGGTTTGAGAGCCCAAATAAGTTTGGAAGCAGAGCTCAGTTTTCTTCGTATTTCTGCTTTGTAGTTTGAAGTTAATAAATTTGGGGACCAAATTTTTGTTAGTGGGGGAAATGCAACATTCGGACCCAAATAGCTAGGCCTAATTCAGATCCCAATTAGAGCCCAAATAAAGGATAGGGTTAATGGGTTAAAGGGTTCAGCTATTGGTTAAAAGGTTAATGGGTTTAAGCCAGAGGATCCGAAACCCGTTAAGCCTATATAAGGCGGAAACCCGATCGCGACCTTCCTCCTCGCGATTCTTCCTCTGCTCCTCGTCTGCATTCCTCTGTTCTTCGCTGTTCTTCTCCGATCGCGCGACAGCCGAAAGCTGGCTACTAGTGCTGAGGAGGGAGCATCGGAGACAAGGGTGGATTGCAAGAGCTCGGCTATTCGCCGGAGGAAGCTTGGATCGGCTGTGGTGGTCGACGGCGACGAGTCGTCGGCGACAGCAACCGAAAGAGATAAGGGTAAGTGGATGTTCGTGTTTAGGGTTTTTGAGATTCTCTGGATTTCAAGCTTTGTCTCTTCATAGATTCTTGAGAAACCCATTTACAGATTTCCCTGAGGTTTCTTTGGTTTCCACCGAGAAGGGATTTGATCTTGATCCGGCCGGCGGCTTTGGTCGGACGGAGCTAGGGCTAGGGCAAGGATTGAAGGTAAGATCGGTTTAGATCTTGGGTTCCTAGGTTCCTTGTTTTGAGATTTCTGTTCTGATTCAAGTTAATTTCAGAATTTGGTTGGTTCCTTGTTCCGACCGTGAGTGAAGAAGAGGAAGAAGAGATCGGTAAGGTAAGGATTAATTGGTTTGGGTTCCTTTGATTATCCTTAGATCTGTGATTTGTTTTTCTCTTCCTACGATCTGTGGTGATGATCCGATCAGATTAGAGGCGAAGCTGGGAATCAAATCTTGACTTGAGGAAGAACCGAATTAGGGCTAAGCAAGGCTAGGGCAGAGGCTTTATTTGGAGGTAAGCTTGTTCATTCGAGTTAGATTTTGAGTTTGGTTCTGTTCGCATAAGGTTGAACATGGTCATAGTTTGATCGGCTTGCTGGAATTGGTTTCTGATCGGCGGCGAGATGGTTTGGGGTTGAGCAAGGATATAGGGTATTT
>NC_133865.1:14440043-14472682 GCF_044706935.1 Curcuma longa
TTCAAAACATAAATATCTCTTAACGACGAAGTTTCAGTCAACCACCTAGTGAGATTTTTTATTGTCAATCACAAAAATCTTACAAAGATAAGAGAAAGGTGTGTTGAGAGAGAGAACCTTAATTAGGGTTTCTAAAATAAGGGTTTTTTTTTGAAAAAAAAAACAATAAGTGACCTTTTTCAGGGTTGTTGTCATTTCTTTTTCGAAGATAGAAAATCAATGATAAGGTGCCAAAGTTTGAAAGAGATTTATTGGTTCTTCTTCCATCAACTTGTATATATATAACATTCACTGTCTAAAGAAAATGAAAGCAGAATTATAATAATTAGATGATGGACCGCAAGCTTAGCCGAATGTACAGTTAAGTTTTTATCCACCCCCGATGCTTGTTTAGACCTGAAAATTATTAAGTGGTGATCAATATGACCAATCTCTTAACTTTTGGAAAACAAAATCTAGTGATCCATGCTTTCACATAGTTTTTAAAGCACTGAACAATTAATATGACCACCGTATCTAATAATGCAAGGATCGATCAACAAATATTCAATACGTTACATCTTTTCTTCTTCCACTTAAATTTGAAAACATCATTTTTGTTGCAGGGTTCAAAACTACACTTTTCAAGTAGCCTTTAAATGTAAAATTTAGTCATTCTTAAATACGATATAGCTCTTCAATTTAAAAGTGATTTGACAGAAAAAATTAAATAGATCTTATTGAAGTTCTGCAGGAAAAATTAATAATGGATGATCAGATTACAACACTAGGCTTCTTATCTGTATTTGTTTAAATTAAGTCGCTCTTCATATATAAATGTGCAAGCTGCCCAGATCACACAGATGGCATCTTGTCCAACCCAAAGACCAGAAAAGCTGAAACATGTTGTGTTCTACCTTGTTGCCAAGCGAAACACTCGACTATGAAAAGCTGAAAGCCCTCGCCTCCCCACTGTCCCCACAATACAAATCACTCTTCGATGGAAAAGCTGTCCAGCTTCATTGTATATTATATTCTGTTAGCTACATTATGCTGCATGCATCACTGGAAGGGAATATATTTGTATAGAGGATGGACCAACTCCAAAAAGAGCATTAGAAGAATCTGGTGGAAAGCGTAAAAGGAGAAGAGCATAAGATAAGAATGAAAACTTAGATTAATACCTGATGACAATGCCGATTGGATTCCTAAGCTTGAGGCACAAAAGCTAGAGGACAAGTTTCTAGACTAAGACTTCAACTTTCAAGAGGAGAATTGTCTTCCTTCCACGCTTGCACAGAAGGCACAACATGGGTCTAGGTCACAGCTCACAGCCGAGAAAGTAAGGGGACAAGTTAGTGCGAGGCATAGCATAAATTAGTTAGGAAGTGGACAAGCTGAGTGTGAGTGCATATCCGCAAGAGGTGAGGAAGACAAGGAGAAAAAGACAGTTTTCTGGGATGTCGAGCTGTACAAAAAGGATGGAAAGATTCTGATTGATAGAGCTAGCTAGATGCATATTCTAAGTTGCTGCCGAATGAGTGCTAGAGGGTCAGTGAAGCATCCTGCATGTGAGATATATCTACGTGGGATAGGAGTAGCATTTTAAAGGTTAGGATGTTACATAAAAAAAGAGGATAATAGAAGTCAAAATAGACAAGGGGATCACAATATTTTTAGATGATTTCATTTATAAATAAGTAGCCTATTTATAAATTAATTAGATAACTCAAACAAATCACTAACTATATAATTATACCCTAATAATACAACTAATACAAATACATTGAACATATATTATTTTTTCTTTAACTACTAACCACATTACCATTAATTGCCTTCTTATCAACCTATTAACTCCATCATTAATTTTGAATCATTTATCAATACTCCCTCTTGATTCAAAATTACAAACACTAAGGTTTAATCTGAAATAAATAAATTTATCTCTTGGAAATAATTTTGTCAAAATATCAGTCACTTATTCATGTGTATTGTAGTACTTCAACTTAACTTCTTTATTTGCAACTAAGTCTTGAATGGAGCACATATGAATATTGATATGCTTAGTTCTCAAATGAAAAGCGAGATTTTTTATCATTGCAATTGATGTCTTTTATGACAAAAACTATCAATTTCATCTTCTTATTATTGGTGAAGATATGCAAGTCTCTCTTCTAACCTAAACTATTTGGCATGTCATTGAAATTGATGTTACATATTTTTTCTTTTAAAGAGGATAGTGTTGTAATGATTTACTTCTTTGAACTCTATGAAATTGCTCCCAACCGATTGAAAACATTAGCTGAGATGCTTTTTTGATGATGCACTGAACTTCCCCAATTACTATTAGTGAACCTACAAAAATCAAATTTTGAAACTTTCATATACAAAATTTCATAATCCACCATTCCAGCAACATATGTAAAATCCTTTTAGCTACTTCAAGATGATGTTTTGTTAGATTTTCATAAATTTGGAGATTACACCAACAGAGAAAGTTATTTCTGGTCTAGTATAAGTTAAATAAATCAAACCTCCAACCAAGATTTTGAAAAATTTTCATTAGCCTTCTCTGAACCATCTTCCTATTGCAACTTCTCATTTATATTCATAGACATAGTAGTTGTAGGATCGTAGATGCGCTAGGGGGGTGAATAGCGCTATCTTTTTAGTGTTTTTTCAGTTTTTCAAACACTTCAATTGTGCTTGTAAATCAAAGTCGTTGCAGCAGAAATAATTAAAGCGATAAAAATAACAAGCACAAAGAACACACTTAATTTTTATTTGGATCACAGCTACTGGCTGTTACTCCAAGGCCCACGATCTTTGATCATTTACGTACGGGCAACCTACTATATAACTCTTTCCTTATGGAGAATAGTTGTAATGATTTACAAAGATATTATGATAAAACTTTATCATATAATTCAAACACAACAATTAAATCGTTACCAATTTCACCGGAGAAGAGGATGAAGCTTGCGGTGTGACTTCGGCGTTACGACGGCTGCTAGGATTTTCCTTCTTGCTTAGAGTGTCGTTGGCTTGCTATGGAAAGCTCTCAGAATGATGTTGTGAAGCCTCTGTTCAATATCCTTTTATAAGGCATTTCAGTCGCCTGGATTTCCCTTCCAGGCGATTTCACGCAGACCGCTAATCCGCCATCTTCGTAGCTGACTCGACACATACGGTCGCCTGGATTTCTCTTCCAGTCGACTCCGTGCTGACGTGGAGGATTTGGATAAACTTTGATTTCCGCTGCAATTATCAGAACCCGAGTCGCCTGGATTCCACCTTCTAGGCGCCTGGACCGTCCGGTTGACTGGATTCCAGATAAAGTGGCTTAGAGTCAAAATCCTCACCTCTCCAATATGCATTACAAGTTAGTCCAAAATTCAAAGTAACAGATTGGATTAATAATTTTTCAAATTGTTAATTGTTCTGTGTTGGGATCGTCCTGGTGCAATGCACGTGTTTTCACGTTTCAAAAACGTGCGTAGCGAAAATATACAAATAATTAAAACTAATTATTATACAACACATGCATGCAAAGCAGGAAATAAAAACATACAAGATATGGTAGGAAATTAAAATTTTTATAGAATAACAAATTATTCTAAACGCGTACCTCGCGGATGATGACGTTGAGCGGGGTTGGAATCAATCGAGCGGTCCTCGTCGAAATCCCGTCTCTACTGGTGATCCACGCCAAGCTCTCATCTGGACGGTTTCAGAAGCCACGAGTCACATCATCGTCTTCTGTACTAGCTGATAATCGATGAAGATCGAATCAAGAGAAACCTTATTCTAGAAATCACGTAATAATATTTATCGCGATCGTTTCCGGGGCTTTTAACTATCATCGAGAATCGTATTCTCGATGTAGTTTTCGATAGTCAACTATTGACCATCGATAACAAATAAATAACCAAAAATGATTTCTGGTTACGATCGAAAACTCTTGCCGTAGATGATGAAATAATATTCTGGTCGTTTCACAAGCTCCCGCAAAAACGATTGATATAACCTCGCTTCCGGCAATGATTTGTGGTGGTCGGAAATAATTTCCGACCATCGAAGAAGTTCTGATAACAACTTCGGAAAACTCCTCTCTGACTATCAATCCGGCAGTGGCTCCACGCCTACAAACAATCTGACAATGGAACTCTAATCTGGTCAAACAATGGAAAGGAGAAAAACACAAATCTCTCTTGGTCAGCCTCTGCCACCAATCACCACAGCCAGCCACCACCATCCGACCACTGTAGCCATGCCCCGCCGCCCACGATCGGAAGAAACAAGGAGCTTGGGAGAGGCTCTGCCGGTGGCGTTCGCGGAGGAAAACCCCGATCAAGATCGGGCTGACGTTGGGAGAGGCTCTGCCGGCGAACAGTGAGCAGCGAAGAGCAGTGTCTTGCCGTGGAAAGAAAGAGGAACAGGGGCGTCAGTCGTTCACAGGACTCCATCACGGCCGATGGGGGAACTCAGAAATGAGATTTCTTGATGATGGAAACAGATTCTAAGAAGCAGTGGACTGGCTCAATGGATCAAGAATATTACCATCTTTTTTTTTCAATCTTTTTTGCCAACCTGACAATACATATATCCTTTTGTGGTTGCCTGTTTTGTTTTTCAAATACATTAGGTTCTCCATTTTTCTCCCCTTTACACTATTTAGAGTGATCTGCTATTGATAGAATTTATAAAAGGAATACTATCAGCTTTGAAGGATGCTGCCTAATATACTTGATGCCTCAAACCAAGTGAGTGCCTAGACACTGCTCAAGGCAAAAAGGCCCACTGCCTACAAAGGAAAAGTAGACTGCTCGAGCAATTCCTCACATATCTTAAGACCTATGCAAGCACCCCAAGTTAGAAGTCTAAAGTTCTACTTGACCTAATCTTCTATCTCTTTTGCTCCACAACTTCCTGTTAATAATAATTAAAAAAAATGTAGCAGAACTGAAAAAGAAAAAAAACTGTAAATCTTTGATGGATAGGAGAAAAAAATCTCTACTATTTTGATATAAGACAACACAGAAAAAGAGGAATGAATCCTTTTCTTATGTTGAATAGAAATCCACTAGAATATTAATAATGAATAATACCCTTCATAGAAGGTTTATTTCTTTCATTTCTCCATCCTTATATTAATTCACTTTATTTGTGTAGCTACTACTAGGAATATAGAACAAGTAATGACTTGTTAGCATCCTGTAAAATGAAAAAAAGAGAATAAAATAAAGAAATAAAGTTTTTTTACAATTTTTCTCATTGTAATTATAATTATATTGATAGACAATAACCTAGAAATTCATTTCACATAATTTTACATTTCAAACTGTTTCTTTTGAAGAACAAAACCAACTTATTCCATGTGCACACACAAGGAATTTCTTCCGGCCATGGAGAGTTTTGAATCTACCTAATAAGCAAAAATAGCCGATCTACTTTAAAATTAGGGTTACCCAAAGCACAGTGTTCCCACTAACACTACAACACCATTTTCATTCACTTTGATTTGAGTTAATGAGATGAACTAACCTCCCCTCTAGGCAAGGCAGATATAAAACGAACTTTTTAAGAAAATGGTGGTGATATCACCTCTACTTTTTTTTTTCTAACCACTGCTTAGTTTGGAAATAGTTCGCTTAACTTACAACCATGTATTTTTTCCAATTTAAACTTCGAGTTTGTCCCTTTTACTTCTAAAAAAGGGTAAAAAAAAATGCTTCTCTTCTATTCTTCCTGTCCTATGGTTTCTCTGATATGTATATAAACGGAACCAAAATTTCATGCTCCAGGCAAAAGAAAGCTGGATCACCCTAATGTATCCATCGTACACACAATCAATCTCCCAAAAAAAAAAAACTGAACTATCCCAACATAAAATGGGAGAAAAGGTAACAGATATATAAAGGAAGCAAAAAAAAACGTACTAAAGGGATGGATGGATGGATATGATCGAGTTAAATCACTTGGAAGTGGAGGAAGAAGGGAGAAGATCGGAGGTCTCGTAGACGAGGAGATCATCGTAGGGATCGCAGCGGTCGGGAACCAGGCTGATATGGGCGTCCCAGCGGAGCTGAGAATTGAAGTGTTCAAAGTTCTAGTGGCCGAAGCGGCGAAGTAGGAGGCTCCATTAGGCCTTCACCTTCTCGCACTGCTCCGCAACCGCGTAGAGGCGCTGTCGCTGCATCTCATCCCTTTTCTTTGGGTCCTCCATCATCTGCAGGATCAGGTTCTCGGCGAACTCCATTACAAACTTCATCTCTGCCTTCTACTTCCTTCTCCGATTGCCTTCACTCATGGATCGATTGTCCTGTAAATTTCCATGATGGTTGATCTAAGGATCGAAAGGTCACCACTTTGGCTCGTCAATCGACAGTGGCGTGGTATTCTGACAGCCAATCCATGCCCAAAATAATATCAAATTCAATCATCTCCAACACTAGTAGATCCACTATAAGGGTACGATCATCAAAATTTAAAGGACAACTCTTGACCTCCTGATTTGACATTAACACTCCACTTGATGATGTCAATACTAATAATCCATAAGATCGAAGGGTTGGAACCCTCCCAATCTTGCATACAAATTTTGAAGAAATAAAAGAATGCGAGTTACTAGTATCTATCACCATCGCAACCACGACTACGACTGCGAGCACGACTACTGCCCCAACCACGATCATGGGTAAGTCCGCCTCGTGGCATCGCTTATAAAATCAATGAAAATTTTAATAATCAATTATAATCAAGATATTTAAATAAATAAAGTATTGGTGTAGGAAACACCAGACGATCGAACCTTGGTTTTGATAATGATACCAGGTTCAAGTTAAGTGTGTTATTGTCCTAGCAAGTTAATCAAGTGTGCAAGGAGCACAGGTAAAGTCCTATTTGAGGCTAGGCAAAAGACAAAGTCCTGGTTGGAGGCTAGGCAAGGAGAAAGTCCTAATCTGGAGGATCAAGCGAAAGTCTTGGTAAGTCAAGGGCACCAGATGCAAGCCCATGCAGTGTCGGAGGATCGAGAAGCATGGCCAAAGTCCAATCAAGTATGGTCAGGAGGACCGGAGGATTGGTGAAGACTGGGCGGTCTGGAAGATCGAGTCGCAGCAATAAACTTTGGGGGCCAAGGACAAAACCGAGAAGGAAAAGTCCAACAAGTTTGGAGGACTTGGTTGGTAGTCAGGTAAACTCTCCTAAGAGGAGTGGGCCAGGATGCGTTCTCGAAGAGGAAATTAGGCATCGATCTAACTCAAGATTTCACCGGAAATCTAAAGTTAAGATCAAGAAACAGTTCTGAGAACTGATTCTCCACTTGTGTTTTATATGTTTTTAGAGTTAACTTGTAACGCAGGTTGGAGGTGAAGTACTTGACTCCGGGCAAAGTTATCTAAAGTTCAAATGCTCAAGTCGACCGGAATGGACATTCAAGTTGACTTGAACTTGGATAAATACAGCCGAAGTCGAAGTATATCAAAACCCTCCACGTTAGATTGGAGTCGACCGGAGTGATGATTCCAGTCTACCTGAGCTTGGATATGCGTAGTTGAGGTCGAAGGTTATTGACATCCTCCACGTCAGCTTCAAGTCGACCTAAGTAGGGACTCCAGTCGATCGGAATACGAAGTCAGCCACGGAGGAAGAGGATCGCTGTCTAGGTGGGGTCGACCTGAGATGGACTCCAGTCGACCTGAGTAGGTTGTATAAGCAACGTCAACCAGAGGCTTCAAAGAACAGTTCGTGCACTTCCACGATCAAGTTTTGTCGAGCCGGCGATGTTCTAAGCGAGTAGAAGCAATCAACCAGGTCGTCGTAACACTAGATTCGCGCCTAATCGAATATTCAAGAAGCTCCGACAAATTGGGTAACGAGTTATTTTATTTGCATTGTTAAATACGATAAAGATTTATTTTATCATAATATTTGTACTCGTTCTAACTTGTTTCGGTAAGGAAACAAGTTTATAAGTGAATTTTTCGTCGGAAACAATCACAGATCGTATGCCTTGGAGTAGCAGCTTTCAGCTGTGAACCAAGTAAAAAATAGACTTGTCGTTCTGTTTGATTTTCTTTACTTAGTCTTCCGCTATCACAATACTTTATGCAATCGAACGCACAAGTTTTTGAAAATCGAAAAAATGCTTAAGCGTTATGTTGGTGCAGGGAGCACCAGACGATCAAACCTTAGTTTTGATAATGACAATAGGTTTAAGTTAAGTATGTTGTTGAGCTAGCATAGTTGATCTAAGTGTGCAGGGAGCACAGGTTTGAGCTAAGTCCTAATTGAGGACTAAGTCCTAGTTGCGGCTAGGCATTGGAAAGTCCTGATCTGGAGGATCGGGCGGAAGACTTGGCAGAGTCAAGGCACTAGGTGAAAAGTCCATGCAGGGTCAGGAGGACCGAGGGGCGTCGTAAAAATCTAGTCATGTACGGTCAGGAGGACTGGAGGACGTGGTGAAGTCTGTGCGGTCAGGAGGACCGAGCTGCAGCAGCAAATCCTGGGAGCTAAGGACAGTGCCGAGCAAAAGTCCAACAAGTCAGGAGGACTTAGTTGGCACAAGGTAAATTTTCCTGAGTGGAGTGGGTCAGGACGCGTTCCCAAGAGGAACATTAGGTGTCAGTCTAACCTAGGGTCTCACTGGAGACCTAAAGTTAAGACCAAGAGACAGTTCTAGGAATTGACTCTCTAACTATTATTTTGCATGTTATTTAGCTAACCTTCAATGCAGGGTTGGAGAGACGGAATACTTAGACTCCGAGTGAAGTTTTTCAGAAGTTCAGTGTTGGAGTCGACTTGAGTGTTACTCAAGTCGAACTGAGCCTGGTTAACCGCAGCGGAAGTCGACGTAGTTCAAGAATTCTCCACGTCGGACTAGAGTCGACCTGAAAGGGTACTCGAGTTGACTTGAGAACCGGATAACGCAGCAAGGAGGCAAAGGTTATCGGTAAGCTCTACGTCGGACTAGAGTCGACCTGAATAGGGACTCAAGTCAACCTGAGGACAAAGTGGCCGTGGAGAAAGGGGATCTATGCTGAGTTGGAGTCGACTTGAGTTTGAGTCAAGTCGACCTGAGCACCTTATAAAAGAACCGTCGACCAGAGGCTCATTACAAAATTTTTGATCATTCCACATGACTATTCTGTTGAGATGACGGCGCTCTAAGCAACCTAAAGCAACCCTAAAGCTGCCGCAACGCCGAAATCACACGGAAATGGAGATCAAGCAACTTCGACAACTTGGGTAACAAGTTTTAGTTTAAATTTGTAAATCTTATTAAAGCTTGTTATTGAATTTGTGTTTGTACCATTCGGCTTATTTCCGTAAGGAACAAGTCTCATAGTGGATTGCCTGTCGAAAACGGTCGAAGACCGTGGGCCTTGAAGTAGTAGCCTTCGACTGTGAACCGAGTAAAAAAATCACCCGTTTTCTGTATTTGTTTTATTCTATTTACTTCCGCATTCATACTCGCTTTCACACGCATTTTAACTCGTACATCGAAAATTGATTGAAAAGCGCAAAAGCGCTATTCACCCCCCTTCTCTAGCACTTTTTATCGATCCTACAATTGAAATCACTTGTTTGAACCGATGGAATCAAAATATCTTCACAATGGTCATGATATTGTCTACTTTAGGCCTAAGCCCTCATGATTTTATTCTTGGGCTCAACCCAAAAGGCCTCACACCAATGGAGATATCTTTTATCATTTTAAATCCATGATCTTTTCTATATGTTTTAGATGTGAGACTATGTTTGCACCCTTGCAACCCAACAATCTCCCCCTCAAACAAAGGACCACAGACCCCCCTCAAACAGAAATCCTCCGTTTGATGTCTGAATTCCCGACTCACCAAGACTTTTTGGCCCTCGATCCACCCGACCTACGATGCCCCTCAATCCACCCGACCTACTAGGACTTCCTGCCTAGCCGCAACTAGGACTTTCTGCCTGGTGTCCATCCGACCTTCTAGAGCTTCCTGCCCCTCGGTCCATCTGACCTACTAGGACTTCCTGCCTAGTCACAACTAGGACTTTCTGTCTGGTGTCTAGTCCTCTTGATTCAGACACGGGAGCACCCACTTCCTTTTTTTATTTAAGGTTCAACCCACATGGTTAGATCTGGATCATGGCTCTTCTGGCGGTTAGTCCGGTGAAGAGCGGCCTCGCTCTGATACCACTTGTTAGAACCGATGAAATCAAAATATCTCCATAATGGCATGATATTGTCCACTTTAGGCTTAAGTCCTCATGATTTTGTTCTTAGGCTCAATCCAAAAGGCCTCACACCAATGGAGATATCTTCCATCCTTTTAAACTCATGATCTTTTTCATGTGTCTTAGATGTGGGACTATGTTTGCACCCTTGCAACCCAACACGCTATTCACCCCCTCTAACGCTTAACTTGATCCTACAATTGGTATCAAAGCGGGGTCCTCGAATCCAGTGCAACCACTGATCGAGGAGGTTTTCAATTAAAAATTTAGATTTTTAAAGATTTTTTTCAAAATAATTTTTCTCTCTTTTATCTCGCACTGCTAATCCAAGACTAAGTCTTAGAACAGTTTGCTTCTTTTTTCTGTGTGCTAGATTAATGGCTCACTAGGAAGGATTTAGCACTGCAAGGTCATCTCTGTTATCAGGGGAAGACTTCACCTACTGAAAAGGTAGGATGGAGTGTCACCTGAAGACACAAGTGAAAATGTGGATAGTCATCCAGATGGGATTCACAATCCCATCTGACAATGATGGTCTACCACTCTCTTGCGAAAGGTGGGATGCGACCACAAGGAAGAAGATTGAGGCAGACGCTAAAACGAACCAAATTCTCCAATGCGGCCTGACCAAGGAAGAGCTGAACTGGGTAAGACCATTTATCAGCGCCAAGGACCTCTGGAATAAATTTATTGAACTCCACGAAGGCACATCGGACACCAAAGTAAATAAACATGATTTATTATTAAATAAATTATATAATATTAGGATGATGGACGGGGAGTCGGCGAGTGGACTAAATGCTCGGATCCAAGATCTTCTCAACGGCCTACACGCGATCAGCCAGAAAATTGAGAATCGCGATGAAATAAGGTATGCGTTGAAATCGTTCTCTATGAATACTTTGTGGGCATCCATGGTGGATGCTTACAAGGTCTCCAGGGACCTTTCTAAAGTTAAAATAGATGAATTGTTTTCTGAGTTTGAGCTTCACGAACAGTCTAATGCCAAAGTGGTAGAGAAGGGTATTACTCTTCTTGGAGGTACAGGGAATGACAAGAAGCCAAAGAAGATTGTCAAATACTCAGACTTGTCCGACTCCGAAATGAACGATGAGGTAACTATGGAGCTCGTGAATTTGGTTTGGAAAATGATCCGAAGGAAACAAGGAGTCAAGAAGTCAGAAATAAAGAAAGTTGTGAACAAATCAAATACGACAACGACCGACAAAACAGAGCTGAGGTGCTACGGATGCAATCGTAAAGGACACTTTAAGGCTGATTGCCCGAACCAAAGGAAGGACCAGAGGACGAAGAAGAAAGCTCTTAAGGCGACGTGGGATGAATCATCTTCCGAAAAATCGGACGAAGAACCAACGACGACAAGTTTCCTCACACTTTCAGCACAGAACGAGACGATTCAAAGCGACAACAACTCGGACACTGACGAAAGCCACGGATTCGTATCCATTTCAGAAGGTTCCACTCCCGTTGTAAGTACAGAACGTTTGTATTTGATTATTCTAAGTTTATCAAAAAAATTAGCTAAGTTTAATACTATAGTTGCATCACTTCAAGAAGAGTTAGTACTCCTCAAAGAGAGAGTCAACACTGAGCCGTCAACCTAGGCTACTTCAATTGAAGATTCGATACGAGTTCAACTCGAGGAAAAAATGCACAATTAAGGACCCAAGTTGACAAATTCAGACGATCGCTTGCTAAATTCCCTTCTGGGTTTAAGTATCTGGACATGATACTTGGATCTCAGAAAGCTGGATACAATCGATCGAATATTGAATACTAGTCAAAACACAAGACATTCATGACATTATTGCACAGACCACACAAACTTAATCGATCTAGAGTTCAAGCGTGGGTTCTAAAGTCCAAATTGGTTAATCCAGTTGGACCGAACCAATTCTGGGTTACCAAGGATCAAATATTTTTGATCCGACCCAATAAGGGTCACGATCTAGGGCAATCCAAACCCAATTGATTGACTACATGATTAATATAATTTTTATTTTTCTACATTAGAAAAACTTAGGCTAGATAAGGATCAGCTATTTGATTAATTCTTGTCAACCTAGTACCAGAATAAGGTGAGATGATAGTATGTTAGGGAGATTTGATTTAAGTAGTCAAGTGGGGTAAGGAGTACCTTACTTGGTTTGCTTAGTCAGGTTGAAGTAGCTAAACCTTCGACTGGAATAATAGTAGTTGGAGGTCTTATCACAAACATCGCCGTCAGCTTGGGTTGCGAGTTTGAACACTAAGAATTAATTGTAGACAACTCCAAGATTGACATAGATACATGTTTGGCGATGACAATGATATGCAAGTTTGAAGAGGGGTACACTTTTAACAAAGCGTCTGGATTTTCATTCCCATTACTTAATCCTTCTAGGACTACTATAAGAACGACCAAAAATTAGATTTTACATTCCCTAGTCACTCCACTCCCATACATGAACGAGCTTCAGAGTATGCCCAAGAGACAACAGTCCACCATGAATCTTCTTATCATGAACCTCCTGCCCAAAGAGCCGAGCCTACTAGACATTCTTATGTTTATGGTGAGTCAGACTCAGCTTATGATTTTTTTTCTTTCCGTAATTCTCTAGACAAGCTTCATGAAGAGCATTCTGCTCACCAACGTCAGTTAGATGAGTATAGTGCTATGATTCAGGGGCAGTTTAGAGAAGTACAGAACACTTCAAAAGGGCAGATGAGTTCTACTCCTCGGTGGACAATTTCATGGGGCATCAATATAAGGAGTGGAGCAGAGAGGAGAAATTTAAGAGGTCCATGGACCTTACACGTCAATAGGTTGCCTCGTTATATCAATATCATGAAAGTCTAGGGAACCTACCTCAACTTCCTAGATTTCCTCCTAGGTATCCACCTCCTCCAAATCAGGGAAGAAGTTGAAAAGATTTAAGTCTAGAGGAAAGCAATAATTGTGTATAGTGTAAATAAAATAAATTATATTTTATTTTGAACTTTGTTTTTACACTTTGCTTTGAACTTTACTTTAAAATTTATTTTGAATTTTGCTTAGAAATTTGTTTTGAAATTTACTTTAGAAATTCATGGTAAATAACATGTCAAAATCACCATTGTCATCTTAGAAGTTTGTCCTCCTATAAAAATGCTAGCATGTTTCTTGTCTAGATGATGGTTTTGATACTAGTAACTAATATCATTAGTACTATGTCTTTTCTTATCTTCAATAGTAGGAAGTGAGCTAGTATATCTTGAGAAAGTTGAGACATGGCCTAGTTTAAGGATCTCTTACACTATTGTCTAATCTAGGAGGTTGATTTATTTCTGAAATTAGTCATGATTTATGAGACTCGATTAGTACTAGTGTTTCCCTGGTGATCTTCCATTGCATTTTGGTTACTAGACCAACTCAAGTCATGTAAACTCTTTTGAAAAAATCTTGAATCCTGAAAAAATAAAAATAAAAATATGCTCCTTTTCTTTGATTTCAATATATTGCAAAATAAAAAAAAGAAAAGGGATGAAAAAACAAACAGTGTTGAGAGTGGAAGCATTTCATTTAACCATTTGAGATCGGTAAAGATTACTGGGGAAATAAACGAACGATTTCTCTTGATCTTGAGCCAACCCTTTGAGACCTTATGCAATGGAAGGGATGAACCAAGTCTATGGCAGATAAGCGTCTAAGACTGGAAATATTTAGGAACATGGTAGCATGACAACTTGACTTTAAGTCAGGATTTGATACCAAATAGACTAAGGCCACTTTTGCACTGAGCACGAAGAACTTCTTGTTAGGCCTTGTTTTAATGATTTTAAGTATCATGCTCACCATTGCTATTGTTTGATAAGACTAGATTGATGTGCTTAGAATGATTATGCTGCTTTGTATTTCTATTTGAATCTAGATGTAGGTTTTTACTTGAGGACAAACAAAAATTTAAGTCTGGGAGTGTGATGCGTATAGGGTATTCATGTATTTTTAATACTTTCTTATGCATGCTCAGATCGTCATTGTAAATGAGCACGTTAATTTAATTAAAACAGAATCCCCTAACTAAAGTAGCATAGGGCAACTCGAGTCGTCTCCCAACGATTGTAGATGGTGTGTGGTAATCCTAGCGGTTATTGCAATTGGGTATTTGAATTTTTCTCTTTTTGGATTAGATGGGGGGGTTGTTTTGAGTTCTGTATCGTTTAAACAACAAAAATAACACAAAGCTTGAAGAAGGAATTGTATCGACGAAGTAAAGAGTGCAACTAGTAAATAAGTACATCAACAAACAAACAAGTAAGAAAAATCTAAAGACAAACAACATCCAAAACTGTAAGGGGAATTTTAACAAACACTTAACATGCCAAAAGCCTAGTCTATGCTCAAAAATGGGAAGTAAGGTAAAGCTAATGATTCTCCCTAAGGTTCTAGCCGAAGGTGGATGCGAAGCGAAGTGGATTCCATGAGTGGTGCGCCGAAGGAAGGAATCCCCAACTTTGAAGCAACCCGGAGATGATGTGGATGGATGAGATGAAGTGAAGGAGAAGAAGATCCTCTTGGCTCCTTGATGGATAGAAGGTGGTCAGATTGAAGAAAGAAAATCTCCTCGCCTTCTTTCTCGGGGCAATGAATGGAGATGGTGGTGAAGAAATGAAGGTAGATGGCGACTAGGGCGAATCCCGAGGAAAGATTCCCTTTTCTACAAAAAAAAAATTAGCTTTTATACCCAAAATCTGCTCCGCGACATGGTCGTGTCTCAAGGCACGGCCTGGGGTAGGCACGACTCTGGAAAAACAGCACGGCCGTGCTTTTTTAGCACGGTCTAAGGCCGACGCGCCTCTGGAAAAATAGCACGGCCATGCCTTTTTGGCACGGTCTAAGGCCGACGCGCCTCTGGAAAAACAGCACGGCCATGCCTTTTTGGCACGGTCTGGGCAAAATGAGGCACGGTCGTGCCTATTAGGCACGGCCAAGAGCGGCACAATTGGTAAGACGAGGCACGGTCGTGCCATATGAGGCACGACCAAGGCAAGGTGAGGCACGGCCGTGCTTTGTGAGGCACGGTCGTGAGATGTGGGGCACGACCTTGGTAACCTCTGAAACATCCTAAATGATCTCTAGACACCTCCAAATGTGCGCCAACTTGATCCAACTTCATGACTCTTTAAGTATCCTACAAAACACATGAAAAAATATTAGATTCAACCCAAAATTAGTAGGAATGAGCAATATAATCCAAAATGAGTTCCTACTCGTAAAATGTGTTAATACTCAGTAGTTACGCAATGAGAGGAGCAAAAACCTTAAGTATCCGAGCCAAAATAAACTATAAAAGTATACGTTATCACATTCATTGCACATCTTTCTGCATTTCACAATATTATCTTATGTTTATCATATCCTTTATCTATGTATTAGGCATATTTTCTCCATTCCTAGTTCGGAGGTCTGCTCTTGTATTTTGTGTATTTGTAGGACGGAATTGGAGCAAAATAAGGCAAGACGGAGTTTAAACAAAAAGAAGGCAAAGCAGGGTCATGCCTACAAGGCACGACCACGTCTCATCATCTTAAGGGACCGTGCCTCACCACCCGAGCCACACCAGCCAGCAATCGTGTCCACCAGACACGACGTTGCTTACATTCAGATCAACTGCTGCTGAGGGTCGTGCCCCCTACCAGAGCCGACCAAGCTTAGGGTCGTGCCTCCTAGGCACGACCGTGCTCCAATTTTCAGCCTGATCCAGCTTGGGGTCGTGCCTAAAAGGCACGGCCGTGCTTCATTTCCAGAAAAGAGCTAGGCCAAGGCCGTGCTTATCAGGCACGACCATGCCTATTTTCACGAAGCATGTCTGCTCTTGGCCGTGCCTATCAGGCAAGGCCGTGTGACGAAACATACCGAGCGGTCTGGCATGCCATGAGGCACAGCCGTCTGGCGTGCCATGAGGCACGGTCGTCTGGCGTGCGACTGACAGTGGGGACATATAAATACCCCTCTTATTTGTCCTAAAAAGGGAAGAGTCCTTAGAGGTGATTGAAGACCATCATAGCCGCCATCTGGAGCAAGAGTCGGCAATCTATCCATCCGTTCAGGACTACTCTGCCGCATATATCCACCGTCGACGAGGAGATTGCAAGGCTAAGAAGACCACATTGATTGATAAGTCTTATTTCCTTTTCTATTTCAGATTTAGGAGTAAGATGTATTGTTTTTACTCTTCTTCATGTTGTATCTCCTCCGTCATGGAGTAGACCTTAGATTCTAGGATATAGAAGAAATCGAGGTGTATATGAATGATTGTATCTATGGATTTGTTATTTACCATGTTCACTGATATGTTTATGCATTACTATGTGGATTTGTGCCTTGTACTTATTTGATAATATGTCTGTGAATGGTATGATTTCATATAGATGAGGGTGAGTTGTAGTTTAACGGAAATCTTAGGATCCTATGACCGGGGTGTCTTGTGACAGAAGGTAAACCTTTAACCAGACTTTTCAAGGAGATTCTTAGACTACGATGAATCTTTATGAGAGATAGCTAACGATTATTGATTTCTAGGAAGAGGTCCTTAATTGGGTACTCGGTGATAGAGGATAGGACACTAGTAGTATTGCTGGAGTGCCCGGTGACAGCGGGAGATCTATAGAAACAGGCTATCTGGGTGTCATCTCGGACTAGTGATCGTAATATTAGAAGATTAATGATTTAATTCTGATAAAACCTGACGAGGTCTAGTTGGATATTTTGGTAAGAATCTCTACAATTGTGTAATCATTGAGGAATGGTAAGAACTCCATGCTCAATCAACCATAATCTCGAGGAATCTGAAGTCCTAGGATCGTTTTTCCAATCCTATCACTTAGCTGATTTCTCTTCGATCGAGGTCTAGGAACTTGATTTCACTCTCACTTCCCCCTTCACCAATCCAAATTACGTGAACTTCCAACTCTTTTTGTGTTAGTTTAGTGATTGATTCCACGGTCCCTGTGGTTCGATATCTTTTTATTACTTGACGATATCCCATATACTTGCGGGAGTACATCACCAGACCTATGTGTATTATCAAACATCAAAACTCTAGGGATAAACTAGTGCTCCTTGCACCAACACTGTTGAGATCGACAAAGAAGTTTCCATTAGAACTCAAGGAGAAGGACTTAACCATGTCGGAGAGGAGGCCCAAGGGGAGGTTGTATCGAGGGAGGAGATCGTAGATGTTGGTGCCTTTATAAATCAAGGAGTGGTCTTCGATAGCACCGAGGGAGAGAAGGAGAAGATAGGAGAGGAGGAGGAAGAAAAAGAAGAAGTGTGAAGAAGACGAGGAAGAATAGAAGATCACCATGGTGTCCTGGAGGATGAGTCGGGTCGAGATTTGGGGAGGAAGGTTCAAGGGTTGCTGCGTAATTGCATTTGTTTCGGACGTTTCTTCCCATCGGAGACGGTGGCCGAGGGGGATCGGAGAGGGGAGACAAGGAATCGAAGATAGATTGGAGGGCGATATGGATTTGGATGGCGACTGGAGAGGGGAGATGGAGGAGAAAGAAAGAAGAGATTGAAGATATAAGGTTTCATCGACAAGGGAGAAAAGAAATTTATGATTTTAATCAAAAGGGGAGATGGATCGCATGCTATTAGAGAAGATTTTCTCGCCGTTGCTTTTCTCTCTGATCGAATCGTGAATGTCATTAATCTTTTCGGTATTAACCATTGCAATGTCTTGGCTTAGATTTCCTATAGATGACGTCAATTTATTCCGGCCAAAGTACCGTGGATGATCAAGCCACCGCCAACGAACCACTGACGTGCACATTCTTCGAAAATAGTCACCCAGAGAGATGAATAGACCTGAAAAGTACTAAAAAAGAAAGTTAGAATGGCGTCGGAGATGGATCCCGATAAGCCACTCCAACGCTCAAGTTAGGATTTTGCATAAGGAATGAGTTTAATGACTTGAGAAAATTAGAGTTGATGTGTGTGCATACATGTGCCCATAGATATATGTCCTCTTTTATAAAGTTGTTAATATCCGTTTCAGATATTATTTCAAAATATCTATTTCAGTTTTAGAAAGATTCTGATTATCCGTGTCTTTTGGGGATATTTTCCTATTTTTCCAAAAGAAATAGTTTTAGGATCCTTTGGTTGCGCAGGCCAATCAACTCCTTAGGCTCTAGGATGGGGACCTGAGGCTAGGATAAGGTCGGCACGTGATGTCGAGCGAGTGCCGAGGCCAAAGCTCGAAGTCAGGACTCAAGGCTGAGATGCGGTCAACACGTGATGCTGAGCGAATGTTGAGGCCGGAGCTTGACTCGGATTTCGAGGTCAAGACTCGAGATTGAGATAAAATTGACACGTTATATCGAGCGAATGCCGAGGCCGGAGCTCCAGGTCGAGACTCGTGGCTGAGATGAGGTCGACACGTGATACCATGCGAGTGCTAAGGCCGGAGCTCGAAGTCGGGACTCGAGGCTAAGATACGGTCGGCACATAATGCCAAGCGAGTGCCAAGGTCAGAGCTCAAGGTTGGGACTCGAGAGCAAGATGAGAACGACACATGATGCCGAGCGAGTGCTGAGGCCAGAGCTCGAGGTCGAAACTCGAGGCTGAGAGAGATCGGCACGTGATGCCGATCTGTGCCAAGGCCAAAGCTTGACCCGGAGCTCAAGGTTGAGATGAAGTTGACACGTGATACCGATCAAGTACCGAGGTCAAAACTCGAGGTCGAGACTCGAGACTGAGATGAGGTCGGCACGTGATGTCGAGCGAGTGCTAAGGTCGAAGCTCAAAGTCAGGACTCAAGGCTAAGATGAAATCGACACGTGATGCTGAACGAATGTTGAGGCTAGAGCTTGAGGTTGGGACTCGAAGCCGAAATGGGATCATCACGTGATGCCGAGCGAGTGTTGAGACCAAAGCTTGAGACCGGAACTTGAATTCGAGATGAGATCGGCATGTGATGTTGAGCGAGTGTCAAGGTCGGAGCTCGAGGTCGAGACTCGAGACTGAGATAAAATTGGCATGTGATGGCGAATAAATGCAAAGGCCTACGCTCAAGATCAAGACTGGGGACCGAGATAAGATTGATACATGAAGGCGAATGGATGCATAGGTTAGACCCTAGACTTTAGAAACAACTATCATCATGACCCAAGAGATGTTGATTTATTAGTTGTCCACCTCTCAAATATTATTTAATCTTTTTCAATAATTCTACTCTTTATTTTACAAATATACGATGTTTCAATAACAACCACGTGTGAGTCTAAAAACTCCACTATATCATTTCACATAAAAGAAGCAATTATAAGATGACAATGGAATTAAAGATGATAAAAATAATAATTTGGTGATAATTTCTTAATAAAGTTTGTACAGTTGTGATTTTACCAATTGAAATTTATCAAAATAAATTTTAAAAATATTATTTGATTTTGCTACGCAATGCTCTTGTCGTTAACTTGTTAATATGATACCATAAAGCAACTGGTTTAATATACGCATAGTTGAGCGGGAAAAAAGGCATCGCCAAACCTGAAACACACGCTGGATCAAATATGAGAGATGATGACTAGGATAAAGGTTAAAAAGATTTTAGTAAAATGTTAGAAACGTTACAATAGATAATTACGTTTCACCTCAATTCTTATATATATAGTGTTTATATATAAATAGCTATGTTTTTTGTTACATAACTTTTTTTCAGGATAATAGTTGAGATTCAGCCTTGCGAGATCATATAAGCCTATGGACTATAGCCATTAAACCCAATGTAAGAAAGCGAATAGATTTAGCATGCCTTCTCCACAAGATGCATTCAACAGCCGAAATCATCGTAAGGAACCAATCCTTGCAGCTCTGGTCCATTCAGTCTGCTGTTGTTGTCAAAACTGAAACAGCAAGGGATTAGGAAATCATTAAATTATCTTGATGACTGTAGTAAATAACAATAGTTAGTTATGGTTTAAAGACAGTAAACAGCTATTTTTAGAAGTACAAATGGGGTACTGGTAGCATATATTAGAAGTGCCATGCGTAACAAAATCATGTGCTGTCACCATTGGGAAGAATTATACACCCATGCCCTTTAACAAGACAAGCTTTCTGGAACAATGAACACAATTTGAAGAACACAGGCTCCATTTGGAACTAGAATCACGCACTAGACTCCTAGGTGTTTCAAACAAGAGTAACCAAATGGCAACTATATTTGAAGAATTAATAAATCAAAAACAATCGCATATCTCTTCAGAACTCTAGCGAATTGTTGTTGTCAATTATATGAATTACATTAGAAGACAAAGATCCCTGACAAAGTGCTAGGTCAGATTTCATACTAGCATCAAGATAATTGATGCCACTGCAATAACCAGATGAATAATTCACAACGACAACCACACCTTTATTCCACTAAGTGAGATTGATTATATGGATCCTCCTACATCATTAGACTCGATCCCTTACTATATTTTCATCTATATTTAAATAAATTTTATCTCATTTTATCATTATTAACCACAACTTCTATCGTCGCCCTTTTCCTCATTTATTATAACTTCACATTACCTAAATGAAATATTTATTCGTTACCTAAGTAGTACATATTCATACCATCTTATACACTCCTCTTAGAGTTTTCTCTTCAATAGATGCAACTCTGACTTTCTTTTTAATATTTTCATTCCTTATTTTATTCATCCTCATATATTTGCATATTCATCTTAACATCGTCATCTCTACGATTCTCATATTCTATTAATTACTCACTTTATACCCCAACATTCAATTTCATATAACAGGTCTATCTATCATTTTGTACCTCTGCCTTTGGCAAAAGACTGCTTCCTGGCAGCAACAGGTCTATCCATCATTTTGTAAAATCTCCCTTTAAACTTTAGTGTTACCTTACCATCACAAATAACACCTGACTCTCTTCTATTTCAACCATCCTACTTGTATCCTCCATTTAAGTTTTATCTCTGCCTCATCAACTTTTGGAAGAGGTGATGAACCTATATCAGCCACGTAAGCATTTGGACAATGTCTGTGCACATCGAATCATTCAATCGCCTAAACCTCAGTTGACTAGAAACCCTATCCCTTGTCTGATCGCCTAGAAAACTTATTGTTTATGTAACAAAAATTAGTCTAAAAATCACAAAAGTAATTTTATAACTCAACTGATGTCGCTTGTCTATTTACTTTGACTTCAAAATACCTATTGGTTTCTAAGTCAAATCAAGCCTAACTAAAGGGCTACCCACTTCCGAAAGATAAAGACACTCTCACAACCTTCTTTGCCAAAAGGAACCCTCCTAGACTAACCTTTTATTTAGTATCTATCTTGACCTACTAGGACATCTTACATATCCAATATCCGATCTCCTGACCTACTAGAACTTCATAGCTCGATATCCAATCCACCTGACCAGCTTTGCTACTTGGTATTTGGTCCACTGATCTACCAGAGTTTCACTATCTAATATCCGATCCACTTGACCTACCGATCTTCGTTGTCGGGTATCCAATCCACATGACCTACTAGAACTTCGCTACTAGATAACCACCTAACCTACTAGAGATTTATTGCTTGATATCTGACCCACTTAACCTAGCAGGGCTTTACTGTCTAATATCCGATCCACCTGACCTATCAGAGCTTTTCCTATCTAGTTACCTACTCCTGCAAACTTAACAAATAAGTTAGATCACACAATATCTAACTTTAAACCCTTTGTCATATATAAAACCATAAGTCTAATCATTTGGTGCTCCCTACACCAACACTTCTTACACCATAACTCTCAGTCTATTTTCCTTTATAACGTGCACTATACTAGATGCCAAACATGACTGCATCAAGTTGACATTACTAAGCATATGTGAAAGCTTCAGTAAAGCATCTTACCAGCAAACTAGGATTTAAAAAAAAGAAAAAAACATCTCTTGAATAGGTAAAATCTACAAAAAGAAAAAAAAAATCTAGTTGAACATGACAAAAGAGTGATTAATACCAAGGCCTTGTTGTTTAGTAGTTCTTTTGTTAAGGAGGATTATTAAACCTAGCATATAACTCAAGAATTTTAACCAATCCAAGGATAGTTAATCTAATCATAAAAAATTGACACATATCTACAAATTTGAAACAAATATAGCTCCAAAAACTTTATGGTCAAATTATTAGTTCCTTGTGGTGTTGTTCCATTTGAGATATTTTTAGAAGTTATGTTCAAAATTTGTGGAATCCGTGTATTATAAGATGTGAAATGTTATCAAATAAAGAGTATCATACAATATGTTGATATCAGAATGTTTAAACTCTGTTGAATCAGGGTACTCACATAATGTGTAATTTGTCAAAAGAAAGAGGATCATAATGTATGCAATATGTTGAGTTAAGAAAGTACTTTTGTTACAAATTCTAAAGTATCACACAAATTTGTTAAAAAACAAAAATTCATTCAAAGGTCCATTAAAATCTTTGATGTTTTCAATAGATGTACCCATTAACCCATTTCAATAAGATATGCTTGGAGATTTGTGGAACCACAGAGAAGCAACTTTTTTTACTTGTTACCTCTGAAGAGGAAAGTTGCCAAATGGTCCATCAATTGGAATAGTTCCGCAAAGATCATTGTTTGAAACATCCCTGCAAGGTATAGAAAAAGATATTTCAGAACTGAATCTCACAGAATCCGGTAACTATGGTTTTAGGTTATGTTCCTTACAGGATTTTGAGATTTGAAAGGACAACAAGCTCCCTGGGAATAGATCCGGACAGCTTGTTGTTGTTCAGCCGCCTACAAAGGTGATTGATATTTCAATAGAAAGAAGTCATGAACTTAGGAGATACTGGAACCTACGCTCTGATACATCGATTACCTACTTTAAAAGAAAAACTTTTGCATTGAACAAGGAAAAAAAAACGCAAACGAACTCACAAAAATCTAAGTGACTTCAATTGAGCAAAGGACTTGGGGATCTCTCCTTGTAATTGGTTCCCATACAAGTCCATGCTGATGAGGCTCTTCAAGTTGCCCAGCTCTGGCGGGATCTTTCCTTTTAGGTTGTTCCTGTAAAGCTCCCTGCAACTCAAACAACATCATACATAAAACAAAAGATCAATTTCTAGGCGAAAAGGGAAAAGAATAAAGGTTTAGAGCATTTACAAATACTGAAGATGCTCGAGGCGGCCAAGCTCGGAGCCAATAGGACCAGAAATGTTGGAATTCCCCAAATCCCTGATACAGACCAAAATAAAAGAACAAAGCTTTATGATGAAAAAGTAAAATAAAGGCGAAATGGTGCGTTTGCAAGGTTAACGCGAGGAGAAGAGGGGCTTACAGGCGGATGACGCGGTTCTGTGGATCACAAGTGACATGGAACCAAGTGCAGGGGTTGACGAGGGTGGGATCCCAGCTCTGCAGCACGTTGGTGGGATCGGTGAGCCGCGTCCTCCAGGAGTGCAACGCCTCGCCTGTACCCAACCATACCCACAAATAAGCAAAGAAGCGGTTTCTTTTCCTTGGAAAACTTCTTAAAGAAGGAATAAAACGATCTGGCTCACCTTCGGAGTTGGAAGAGGAGGCCGGAGAAGCCGCGAAGAGGAGGACAAGAAGCAGCGGAAGAGGAGACATTGAGGCGAAAAGAGGGAAACAGAAGGGAAAGGAGAAAGCTTTGGTGGAGAGGGAGAGAAGGCGTGGAGAACTTCGCTTTGAGGATGGGAAAGTGAGGTCAAAGGAGGAAGTAACGCGGCATGAGCGAAGTGGGAGTAGCAGAGGAAATGGAGGGCAAGTCAGTCAGCAGTCAAAGACTGAGAAGGTCACGCCATCGCCGTGGTATGGGTCTCTGCGCGTGAAGGGTATATCTGTAATTTGATCCACTAGTCCACTAATTCCGGCGAAACCACCGTCCCTTTCCCTGGCTTCCCCGTACATTTTTTTTTACCATAAATTTAACTCTTATAATATGTTAAATCTCAAATATATTAAATTTTAATTTTAACGCATTATTAAATTTTATTTATATTGCACTTAAAATTTTTAAAAGGTTTAAAGTTTTATTTTCAAACTAGATTCATGTCGGGAAGATACCCGGTAGGTTTAAAGTTTTATTTTCAAAATAGATTCATGTGGCGAAGATATGTGTCAATTTTTTATGATGAAATTAATTATCCTTCTAATTATAATTGATATATTTTTATTCTAAGTTATCACATCTTTAGAAACCTAATATTTATTTGAATTCCTTAAATACTTAGTTTTCATCCAAGATGATCATCCTATACATCCTCTTAATGACTATTCTAAACCTCTTAGAAGTCTTAGATAGTTATGATGGTAAGGTTAAAATAAGAAAGTGATTTCCTTGTTGCCTTACTATTATTTCTATACCTAAACTTGGTTTCATAGTCAAATGGAACTTGGAACCTTATGGTAGGTTGCGATGGTATCATTTAACTAGACTTACACTTATGATATAAGTCTTCTTTATTCTTGGATTGGTTATGTTTTCTTGATCCTAGATTTTGTATCTTAGTTCTATTTGTGATTTTCATAGTCTTTTCTTGTTAGACAATCTTACTTTTTGTCAGAGTTACAGTGAATAATTTGAATTTAAAATTTATTAAAAAAATAAATTCAGACTTATCTATCAAGATAACCTTAGATACTAAACTTAAATTGGCTGATTAAGCCGAGCTGCTGAATTGTTAAAGCTACTAAGAAAGTTGAGTTGTTAAGCAAGGTTGAGCTGTCAAAAAGATTGCTGCAAGGGAAGGCTGAGCTACTAGGAAGGCGGAGTTATAAAGGAAGTTAAGTGACTTGAGTGAGTCAAGTTATTGAGTGGTTGTCAAGTGTCCCAAGTGGGTCTAGCTCCTTAGTGATCGAAGTGGGCTAAGCCATCGAGTAGCTCAAGCAGGTCTAACTCCCAAGTGACCTCAGCGGAACTAACTAGATGGTTGGGCAGAGAATTTCTGAATAAGAGGCTGAGTGAAGCTATACCAAACTGCCCAGCTAGAAGACCAAGCAGAGAAGTGTCGACCGGTAGGCAAGATCATCGAGTAGGTTGGGCAGTCAAGCAGGAAGCAAGGCTATTAAATTGGAGGCGAGACTATTGAGTGGGAGAAGTATTAAGCACTGTCGAGGCTTGTGTTTGGCATAATTTTCTTAAAACAGATTTTTCCCCTTCGACGGTGCTTCGAGATCACGTTGGACGTCTATTTCCCATGATACAACAACATGACCATGCAGACAACCAAGCACTAGTTGTTTCTGGTGAATTGAGCATGTACTAGAACACTATCACTGAAGAGTTGTCAAATGGGTCACTCAATAGGGAGGAGGAGAACGGGGAACGAAGGTGGTTGGAACCTACTATTTGTCTACTCTCGTTGCTTTGCATCTCCCTCTGCTTGAGGTCACAACCTCCTTATATAGTTTTGGTGCAGGGAGCACCAGATAATCGAATCGATATTTTAATCATGGCAAAGGGTATAAGTTAAAGTTATGTTGTGTGCTAACAAGCTAAAGTGAGTGTGTATAGAGTAAGGAAAAGTCCTAGTTGAGGTTGGGTAACGAAGTCTTAGTTGTTATGATCAGTCTGGTGCATTGTGCGTGTTTACACGTTTCACAAACGTGCACAACGGAAGAAAAGACAATAGTTAAAACTAATTATTACAACACTTATAACACACACATGTAAGATACAACATATACTTGACATAACTTGAAATTAAAAATTTTAAAATAATAATTTATTCTAGGTATACCTAACGGATGACGTTGAGCAGGAATGACATCAATCCAGCGGCTTAAAGTTCCACCTCTATCAGTGATCCACGCCAAACCCTCATTTGGACGGCTTCCCAAGTCACGAGTCATGTCACCGTCTTCAGTACTAATCAACGATCAACAATGGTCAATCATAGAGAATACCCTAAAATTGAAAAACAAGCAACAACACACGTCGTGTTTATTTTTTGGGATTTTCTAACTATTACCGACAATCGTATTCTCGGTGTAGTTTATGTGGTCCAGTCTAAGGCGAACAACCGGAATCCTTTCTGGCAAAGATGGAGAAATCTCTGAAAGCACACAAGCTTCCGACAACGAACCCCAGTGATAACCCCGCGCTCCAGCAGCACCTCTTCACTGGTGGCCAGCAACAGTGCTTCACCAGTGCTCTAGCGGTTGGACAGTGAAGTCTAATAATGTAGCAAGGTTTCAGGAGAAGTTACAAGCCTCCAGCCTTCCAATTAGAAAGATTATCATGGACAGTAAGAAGATTTAATGATTGGGAACCAACGACCACACAATCAGGAACCGCGACGTGCGATTAGGAAGAGGAGCCGACGGCGCTAGGGTTTTATCGTGTACACTCCCACAAGGCCAGGGAGGCTTTTAACGTGATTCATGCGATTTCTACACCGGCGAAATCGGGATTAATAGGAAAAGAAAGATCGTGATCGTGATCTTCTGTTTCCTTACGGCGCGCGATCAGGAGGAGAAAGAAAAGCCTGAATCAGGTTCAACCCTAGGATTCACTATAGCGAATCGAACTGAAACTGTAGCAAACCATGATAGCGTTCCGCAAGTATACGGAATGTCGTCAAGTAATAAAAAGATCGAATCCACAGGGACCGTGGAATTACTTACTAGATCTAGCACAAAAAGGTGGAGAGAATATTGAGCATGAGTTGTGTGGGGGAGATGGGAGTGATCTAAAGTACTTTATCCTAGAATTCGGAGAAAGGGATCGACTGTGACACTAGGTGGTGAAACGATCCTAGGACTTCGGACTCCTCAGAGTATGGATTGATTGACTTGGATCCTCTACCTTTCCTCAATAATTGTTCAATTGTAGGGATGTTAACCAATTTATCCAATTCAACCTCGTCAGGTATCCTCGAAATAATGCATTGGTGTTCTTACGTCACTCGTTATCGGTTTGAGATGGTTCTAGAAGCCCGGTTCAAGGCATTCCCGTGTCACTCAGGCGCCCCGGAGTACTAAAAGAACCCTATCCCCTGTCACAGGATATCTTTTTACGGACCTCTCCCCAACAACGAATGACCGCTAACTATCCCTCATAAGAATTAACTACGCATTAGGAAACCCCTCGGAACTCGCCCGGTTCAAGGCATTCTCCCTGTCACGAAGCGCCCCGGTGTACGGCCTAATGATTCCCCAATTCATAGTTAATCCCTACCCTCATGGATTCACACACACATAATTTATCATCAAGCACAAGCATAAATCCACAAAGCAATAGACAGTTATATCATTGAAAATGGTAGATTAATCAAATCCAAATACAATCATCCATTACATCTGATTTATCCTACATCCTAGAATCTAGGGAATCTACTCCATAGCGTGGAGGTTACAAGCCAAAGGAAGGGAAGAATACATCTCACTCCAAAGATACAACAAAGAAATGCAGGAAATAAGACTTATCTTCTTCCTTGGACTGCAATCTCGGCGTAGATGGGATGAGGATGGACTGGAGCAGTCGGATCGGTGGATGGATCGTCGAATCTCGCTCCGAAACAGGCGTCGGTGGCTCTAGAACAGCTCCGGTGGCTCTCCAAGGTCTCCCCCCTTTCTTAGGTCACAAAGAGGACCTATTTATATGCAGGTCACGAAGGCAGCACGCCCCCGCTCACACGGCCGTGCCTGGGAGGCACGGCCCCGTGTGGGCATCGGACATTGGAGGAGGCACGGCCGTGCCTTGGGGGCACGGCCTAAGGCAGTGAAGCTTCTGTCCGGGGGCACGGCCGTGCCTCTGGGGCACGGTCCAGACTTGGCTCTTCTCTGTTTGAAGGCACGGCCGTGCCTGTGAGGCACGGCCACAGCCTGACTCTCCTTCATTTGCTGGACACGGCCGTGTCTTTGAGGCACGGCCAGCTGCTGGGACCATTCTGTTTTGACACACGGCCGTGCCTGGTGGGCACGGCCAACAGCAGTGGCTTGAGTTCTTGATGGAAACACGGCCGTGCCTGTGAGGCACGGCCAAGTCTCGGCTGGCTTCTGTTTCAAAGCACGGCCGTGTCTGGTAGACACGGCCTCTGGCTGCTGCTGAGGGGAATTTTGGCACGGCCGTGCCAGTGAGGCACGGCCCAGGCTTGATGGTCTTCTGTTTGTGCACACGCCCGTGCCCTGTGAAGCACGGCCACAAGCTGAATAGACACGGCCGTGCCTGTGAGGCACGGCCCTGTCTTGCCTTGTCTTCAATGGTTACTCCATTTTGCCCGTTTTTGCTCCATTTTCCACCCTGAAACATGTAAAAACACGAGCAGATCTCCGAACTAGGAAATGCAAGATATGTGCCTAAATGCATAAATAAGGGATGCAATGCACACAAGAATTTAGCAATAAACTCAGAAAGATGTGCAAATAAAGCATAAATACATATATACATCCTACGCACATCAATCAGAACCGAACTAATTTAGTTCATTTCGCCTTCACAAGATAAAATCCATCATCACTTCCGATCTGCCAAAATATCTTCCATAGAACCAAACCATTTGGTTCACTTCATCTTTATATGACGAATTACATCATCTTTGCTCATTTCCGGTTCAAATAGACTTTATTTCTCTCATTTCGAGAATTCAATTCTCAAACTCATTTTAAATTCTTTGGAGAAATTTGTAGTGTGTGTGACCCAATAGATTCCCAACTATGTTGGCCGTCCATAATTAACTATTAATTATGAAACGATGAGTGACATCTAGTAGTATATCATGACCCTCAACTGATATAAAAATCAACGATTGATTCCAGAACCATTTCTGAACCTCTCAATAGCTACAATGAAATGTGTTTCGTTATTTTCACCATCTTATACCTGCTTAGTTCAGGACATAGTCTATAAATGTCAGTCCCCACTAAGATGACTACGCCACACCTAGTTCAAGCTTACTTTCTTATCCTGTGGATTCAAGTTACTTATACATGTGACGAAGAGTACCATACTCTTGATATGCAATGCTTTTACTAAAGACTTCATATAACAATCCTGATAAACGACCGTAGGATATACATCCCTTTTTCAAGGAGCGATAAATCCTTTGTGGGCTATCCAAACACCTTCGGATACTTCTATTTACACCCAATCATCTCGTGTCCACACCTCCTTGGAGATGTTTGCTTAAGATGTCAAAGTATAAGCCTCTATGACCAAGATGACTTAAATACCACAATTTAAAGGAAACTCGCACTTAAGCTGCATTAAGATTTTCATTGACATATCTCTATATGCATAGAACTATATGAAGTCTCATAGCAAGTCACTCCAATGAACTAGTTATCTTAAATTAACATCGACGTTTAACTCTAAACATCCAATGTCTTCAGCCAGTGAAAACAACTGCTTAGAAAACCAAGGAATTTAAAACGTGCTAGTCTTAATAGAATTGATGACGTCCGTATTCATCAATTCATCGATAGAGATAATTTCAATACATTCATAATTGCATACGTAGAGATACTCACTAGTTGTGATCCAATCATAAATTTTCTCATGCTATTATAGGATCATTGAGAGTGATAAAGGGGGGGGGGGGTGAATAACGCTTTCATAGTATTTTTGAATTTTGTAAACTACTTGTATATCCTTAAGATCAACGAAGTATAGAATGCAGTGGGAGAAGAAAAAAAATACAAGGACAGAGCACACAGATATTTACTTGGTTCACAGCCATAGGCTGCTACTATAAGGCCCAGATCAAATGATCATTTTCGATGGGCAATCAACTATATAACTCCCCTCTTACGAAAGGAAGTTAGCAATTACAAAATATAGAATTGGTAACAACAATACCGACCTAATGAAATTAAGCACAAAATGAAATTACCAATAGAGTGAAGATATCGAATTGGGGTGCAGCTCTTCGACGTTACGACGACGTTCTTGATTGATGCTTCGCGTGCAGACGGTTGTCGCATGAGTGTGAAATAATGCTTCAAGGGGTCTCCCTCGAGGCTATTTTATTAGGGTATCTGAGGCGCCTAGAAGCCTTTCTAGGCGCCTCCACGCTGTCCGTCGATCCACCATCAGCGCTGCTGACTCAACATTTCTAGGCGTCTGTATCCCTTTCCGGGCGTCTTTATGCTGACGTGGAGGTTCCAGATGAACCTTGACTCTACAACGCCTTATCTAGATCCAGGGTGCTTGGAACCACTCTGGGCACCTAAAAGCCGAAGTGTCCCGACCACTAGGACTCTGCCACCTTACTGCTTCACTAGCCCCATTCTACTGACGTCCAATCGCTCAGGAATCCATCCGAGTGCCTGGGGTCCGATCGTCCTGGATCCAGATAAAGGCGCCCGAACATAAAGTTTCAACCTCTCCTTTCCTGCATTACAAGTTGGTACAAAAATAAAATATAACTGAAAAGTAAAACAGTTTAATAGTTGTTTTGGTCTTGACTTCAAATTTTCTAGTGAAATCCTAGGTCAGACCGACGCCTACTGTTCTCCTTACCGGGAACGCGCCCTCACCCACTCCACTCGGGAGAATTTACCTGTTGCCAACCAAGTCCTCCAGACTTGTTGGACTTTTGCTTAGCCTCGATCCTCGACCCCCAAGATTTCTACTGCTAAACATCTGGTCCACCTGACCTGCCTAATCTTCCACCTGGTGCACTTGATCTGCCAAGTCTTCCTATCAAAGTCATCATAACTAGGACTTCCATTGCCTATTCTCCACTATGATTTTCCTGTATCTAGTCGCAACTATGACTTTTCTGTGCTATTTGCACACTTAGATCAGCTCATCAGTAAGCATCACACACTTAACTTGAATCTTTTATCATTATCAACAGTAAGGTTTGATCATCTGGTGCTTCCTGTACCAACAATCTCCCTTTTTTTTATTATGGCAACCCAAGTTTCAAGTTAAGAAAAAAAATATTCTGATAATGAAAGAAAATAAATGATTCATACAAGTAATAAAATATAGTTTAATGCAACATGTATCAATAATTTTCTTCCTTCTCCTATTTCCAAGACTCCCCCTGAATTTATACTTGGGATAAAATAAATTTTTAAAATTTTATACTACTTGGGTAAAATAAAATTTTTGAAATTTTATTTTTCTCTCCTCCTGAACTTGATATGGTTTAGTTTTGATCAACTTAATGCAAAACCATTCAAGTCCTTTTTAACTTTTAAAAAATGTTAATACTTAGTTTTCAAGAAAATATTTTGATTTAAAATTAAAATTATGTATCTCTTCCCCTTTGACATAATAAAAAATAAGTATGTTTAGGTGTGAGTCTAAGTATGTTATATAAAAAAATACTTAGACAAAAAAATATCCTCTTTAGGCACATGTCCAACATAGATTTTAGCTAACTACCAAGGGATAGTAGCTTGAACCAAGTTAGTCAAGTTTAAGTGTATCATTCCAATTAATTTATACTAAGCAGGAACACTTAACTTGATTCATAATTTGTGTTTATAGCTCAAGCTTTGGTTTGATGCACAGACTTAAGCATCTGGAACTTAAGCTAGAACCCTATGCATCTCACACCATTCTAGGTTTTACAATACACAATCAAGTTATCTAGTGTACTTCGTGAGATGCGTAACCTAGATCTATAGGTTCATGATTTCTAGAGAGAAATCTAGAATAAGACTAAAACATTCCTTCTTACTTTTGAAATCCAAATTTTAAAACTAGGTTTTTCAAAAAAAATAAAAATAAAATTTTAAAGTAATTTTAAAAAATTAAGTAATAATAAATTCAAAAATATATGTTTTAAAAAATTAAAAAAATTATCTTATTCTACCCAACATAATCCTAATTAGAATAATTATTCAAAAACTTAAGTACTAAAATAGGAAACATACTAGTAGATCAAATATTCAATAAGGTCAGTACAAGTTAAAATAAAATAAAAACTAGATCTACTGGGGAGGTGGTTGAAGATAATCCATGCTCCAAGATCTGAACATGCCCATCAGCTCAGAATGTCTAGCCCTACTTCTCTTCTCCTGACTCGCTAGCTGACTGGTTATAGACTGATGGTAGGAGGTGACAAACTCATGTAGACTATGAACTGAGTCCTCAAGTTTAATCACTCTTTGCTCCAGAGTGATAGGAGCTGGAGGGAGCTGGAGAAGATCGTCTAGGTTAAGATCGTCGTCCTCCTCCTCGATGGCTACGGCTGGTGGTGGCTGAGGCTGGTTTCCTCGTCTCCAAGATAGAACTCCATCCTCATCTATATGTATCTCAGCTAATAAAAAACTCCTAAGTCCTAATATATCAAACTCACTAGCTGGTTTGACTTCACCTGCAGTGAGGTCAAATCTAAGTGATGCTAGGAGCGATATCAAATTATGACAGTAGGGCATATGTACCCTCCTGCTAGTGGTAACACCATATAAAAAATGATAGCATGAAAGATATGCAAACTAATGTC
>NC_133865.1:14472782-14473808 GCF_044706935.1 Curcuma longa
GCCTCCGACGCAACTGCAGCTTGGAGCCTCCGCCGTCGGTGCCCAAGGCGAAGGAAGAACGCCGGCGACTTGGGATCTGGTTGTCGGGATTGGTCTTCGCCGGAAGGGAGCTCGGATCGGGAGAAGAGGCGGCTGTAATCACGGGATCCGGAGGAGGAAGATACTCGATCGGGTACAGGGATTCGATCGGTTTGAGATTTCGGCATCGAGGAAGAGGAACGATCTTGAATTGGGATCTTGAACTGGAGCAATCGGCTGTGGATTTTGGTTGCACTTGGCCGGCAGCGAGCAAGAGAGGAAGCTACACAGGTAGCCATTAGTTGGTTGATACGTGGAGCTTGGAGAGCTAGCCGGCTGGATACATCTCACGACAGAGGGTATATGTGTCAGTTGTTTTTAGAGTTTTATGGACTTATAGTATTCGATATGGTTGTAGACACTTATTCATGGTTTTGGATTGTATTCGGAGTTTCCGGATTTGTTACGAGAGATATATGTTTTCGTAGTTGTGTTTTCCGCTTCGTTCATATTTACGTTGTTGCATTTTGATTATCTGTGCATGTAGTATGATTGTGTGGCCGTGTGGGCCTTTTATAATTGCATTTGTTGTATATGTTGTGAGTTGATGGACGTGTAGTCCTTATTCCAGCCGCTTGTGGCTGAGTATCATTGTTTGTATTAGGGAATTGTCATAGTTACTGGGGAGATGCTGTCGAAATTTTTCGGACGGCCTTCCCGGGGCGTGACACTTGCAAATAGGAAAGTGTTCCAAACTAAAGAAAAACTTTGCGTAGAGAGCTCACAAGAAGAAGAAAGCAAATATCAACTATTCAATCTTAAGTTATCATGAAAGTAAAGAAAGAGATTAAATGGGTGCACTAAGGCTAGTAATAATTAGGATTATCAAGAGTTATATTAATTATGGTAATGATTATGAAAAATCAAGAAATGTTTCCTATCAACTTCTAGGAGTATACCTTATAGAATTTGATAAACTATAGGAACTATTAGATAGGTGGCACACAT
>NC_133865.1:14473908-14502379 GCF_044706935.1 Curcuma longa
CTGGGATTCAAGTAACATGTAAATAATGAACTTGCTTAAACTTTTACTTCATGAACTTGTAAATAATGGAAACTTTCTTTTACTTATAAATTTACTTCAAAAATACATAATCAACTTCTCTTGGGCCCTAGGTATAGTACCAAAGCGCGCTCCCTAATAGAAACTGGGGTAGCGAGCCACCAGTCCTACGAGGGCAAAGACCTTGGCTTACAGGGCCAAGACCTTGGAATTGATCACCTGGATTTGTTTTACGACAACCTTGAAAGTCGGGTACCAGCCTCTTCAAAGTAAAATAACTTTTTATCCTTTGTACTCATATGCTAGAATGTCTTGGCATTTCTTCAAACACTTGATATGCCCCCCTTTTTTTTATTCTACATGCATATAAATCTAAGTTCTATTATTCCACATGCATACAAATCTAAGTTTTCATCATCCCACATACATATAAATCGAGGTTCTCATGTGTGAAGCAAAAATAACTCTTTAACATTCTACTAGATAGCAAGGAAAACTTCGAAAACTACTCTTATTGCAGGTGAGAAGTACTTACCCCTTGTTCTTGTACTTACAACGAACCCTAAGGTCGAAGACTCCGAAGAAAAATACTAGCGTGTTTAGAGGATCCTTGTCGGCATGTCCAAATCCCACCAATAAGGCTCCCTAAGTCCCTTCTCTTGACTGCCCACCACAAGGAAGGAGAGGGAAGAAGAAAACCTAGGTTTTCTTCTAATTTCCGTCGCCCAAGGAGAAGGAACGAACCCAAATGAAAAACCGAGTTGGTTAGACTTATAGACATGTACGTACATGTCTAATGTAGTTATTTGTTGGATTGAATTACTTTGATGGATTGTATATTATGCTTTTTATGGATTGTAGATGTTATGGATATTTGGATGTTATGGATATGGATATTTTGGATGTTATCGATCCGCGTATGTTATGGATATTTGGATGAAATGAATGGATGTTATTGATTTAGTATTGGATTTGATATGCTTGTTTGTTACAGGTTACATGTATTTATGAATTGATCCGATTGGATCGATATTGTTTGTATATACAGGATAATCAACAAATAAATTGGCCTGGAAATTTTTTTTTTTTGCAATAAAATTTGCGATGAAAACCGATTTCATCGTCAATTGGCGATGAATTTTGCAACGAAAACACGTTTGTCGCAGTTATATCGTAACTTACTGTTTATCGAATATTTACGACGAAACCACAATTCGTTGCCAAATTCGTCGTCAATTGGCGACGAATCAAGGTTCTTTGCCAATTGGCGACGAACCGTGATTCGTCGCCAATTGACGACGAAAGTGTTCGTCGCCAATTGGCGACGAACCGTGATTCGTCGCCAATTGGCGACGACTTATTTGTTTCATCGTAAATATTTGCGAAAAATAGAAAGTTTCTGTCGCAGAAAATTGGCGATGACTTTATAGCGACAAAAATTTGTTCGTCGTAAAATTCGTTGGAAACCTTTTTGCGACAAATATTTTTAAAAAATTCGTCGCAGAATTCGTCACTAAATACTGTTTTTTTTAGTGTTTGATCAGGCACCTCGGATAAGACTCTCTTGGTCAACTGTGTTGGATTTCTCTATATGCATTTTAAAAATTTATTTCACTAAACAAGCAGTGCAAGCGTAATAATCTATATTATTACAATAGCGCATCAAAACCCAAATGAGGATACGTAGGCATATAGACATAATCATAGAAAAGCGGTATAAATAAATTATACCTATTAGATGACATGAAACAAAGACAGTATCAACTAACAATCTTGAGAGAGGTTGCCTCTACTCGTATCCACGTCGAGATCTCCTCAAGACGACTTCACTAAGTCATGTGTCGTGTCTCCATTTTGATACTAGTCGAATGGAAGAGATAAAGTGATCCAAGAGAAGACCTACAGTCCGATTTGTTATCCAGCGGCTCAAAGTAATCCGAAGATACGAATTGAACTGAACAGAGGTGATCACACTGTCATTTGAAGGTTAAATGGTTCATTGTCAATAAGGGGTAGTGAGCCTAATGGCATGGGAGTTTCAGCAACAACAATTGATCATCGGAACAATAGCCAAGTAGGGAGGAAGAAGGATACCTCATGACGAAGAAATAACTATTGCTTCTCCTCTTGCTCCTTGCTTCCATCACCACTTGTAGCTCCTTTGGTTTGGTGGATGGCTGACTTAGGAAGTTAGCTGATTGGTGGAGATCTTGGACACCCTTCCTTTGGATGGTGGCGGCACCAAGAAGGTGGTGATGGGCAATGGCAATAAGGAAGAGGGAGTTAGGGCCGACTGCTAGAAGAGAAGAAGAGGAAGAAGAAAAACCTAACACATAGGGAGTGTTTGGTTGGAGGTTATCGTTGATAACCTTGGTTATCTATCCAAGATTATCAACGATAACCTTGTTTGATTCAGGTTATGATTGATTCTCAAGTAATGCAGTATCATTGCCACACCAGCAAATGAGTTATAACCCAAGAATATGATTATCTTGACAACCTAAGGTTTTCTACGATTTTGAAAGTTAATAAAAATTTTTTTCATGATTATCTTTCAATTTTAAAACTAAGTTAATTGAAATGTACAAAGAAACCTAATTGAAATTGAATTAATTAATTTAATAAATTTTAATTTAAATACTTATAATTTAAATTTTAAAAATATAATTAATCAATTATATTTATTAATTTAATAAATTATTTTATTAAAATAATTATTTTAATAAATTATTTTATTAAAATATATATACATTTATTTTAAATTTTAAAAAATTAAAGAATTATATTTATTAATTTAACAAATTATTTTATTAAAATAAAATTATTGAATTATATTTATTAATTTAATGAATTATTTTTATTATAATATATATATATTTATTTTTAACTTTAAAAAATAAAATTAATTAATTATATTTATTAATTTAATAAATTATTTTATTAAAATAATTATTGTAACGAATTATTTTATTAAAATATATATAAATTTGTTTTAAATTTTAAAAAATAAAATTAATAAATTATATTTATTAATTTAATAAATTATTTTATTAAAATAATTATTGTAACGAATTATTTTATTAAAATATATATAAATTTGTTTTAAATTTTAAAAAATAAAATTAATAAATTATATTTATTAATTTAATAAATTATTTTATTAAAATAATTATTTTAACAAATTATTTCATTAAAATAAAATTAATGAATTATATTTATTAATTTAAAAAATTATTTTATTAAAATAATTATTTTAATGATTTATTTTATTAATATTTATATTTATTTTAAAATTTGAAAAATAAAATTAACAAATTATATTTATTAATTTAATAAATTATTTATTAAAATAATTATTTTAATGAATTATTTTATTTAAAAATATATAAATTTATTTTAATATTTTAAAAAATTAAATTAAAAATGCTATTTATTAATTTAATGAATTATTTTATTTAACTAATTATTTTAATAAATTATTTTATTAAAAATATATAAATTTATTTTAAATTTTAAAAATTTATTTATTTTTTTTATATATTATCAATTTATTATCATCATTAATATTATTAATATTTATATTATTAATTTAATTTATTCTAAAAATAAATTAAAATAAGGATAATATAGTAAATGTTAAATTGATTTTTTTTCCCTCTAAATAAATAAGTAGAACCAAACAATATTAGGTTATATTTTATACCTCATAATCTTAGTTATATGATTACCTGGTAATCATATAGATAAGGTAATATACGATTACTTGAACCAAACAATATTAGGATTTCTAATTCTGTTAAATCTCTCTTCTTTAGAGATATATTTATAGATATCTAACGGGTTTGATTCGCAAATCAAAATCTGTATCCGTTAGCCCAAAATCCAAACTGATAGCCTTAAGTTTGGTTCAAGACCAAACCATGTTGGTTCAAAACCAAATCATCTTTTAATTAAAATCAAACTAATTTAATTTATAATTAAACCAAAGAGGGTTCACTTTGTCTTCAAAAGACATGACTCATCCGCGCTTCTGTTCTAATAAAATATCTTACATAGTTGCCTTTCGTCTGGTCTAACTAGACTCAATCTCTTTCGATCTAAGAATTTAATTCTCAAACTCATTTTATGTTTCTTAGATAATCTCTAGCTGACGAAGGGTTAGGCTTGGTCTATGTTTGAGAGAGAGAAACACAAATCCGATCCAAGACCTAGCATAGGTCTAAGAGAGAAAGAGGGTCGAGTTGATCCCTTACCGAGAGGGAGAAAAGCAAACTCAATCCGAGACCTAGCCAAGGCCTAGGAAAGAAAGAAGGTCAAGTCGATCCCTTAACTAAGAGGGAAAAAAGCGAATTTGATCCAAGACCTAGCCTAGGCCTATGATAGAAAGAAAATCGAGTCGATCCCTTAATCGAGAGGGAGAAAAGCAAATTCAATCGAAACCTAGCCTATGTCTGGGAGAGAAAGAAGGCTGAGTCGATCCCTTAACTGAGAGGGAGAAAAGTGAACTCAATCAGAGACTTGGCCTAGGTCGGAGAGAGAAAGAAAGCCGAGTTGATCCCTTAATTGAGAGGGAGAAAAACAAACTCGATCCGAAACCTAGCCTCGGTCGAGGAGAGAAAGAAGGCCGAGTTGATCCCTTTCATCTTTTTTTATGAAAGTTAAAGATATATATCATCAAAATACATAATAACATACAAGTGACCAAAGGTTCCTGCTCATATCATGTCTAATGAAGTATCAGATCTGAGTAGACATCTATGATATGATATACATGTGCTATCGTAACTACCAACTTTACATCTAAGTGATCACTATCAAACGTGATGCAAGTCATTGCCTGTTATACATGGATGGCATGGCAAGATAGTAGCCCTGCGTCTACCTAATGCCTCCTCAAGCTATCACCTATGTCATGTGTCACCATTCTCCGATCCCATCTATATCTTGTCAGTCAATACACGGTCGTCGCCGCATCACCCAGAGTTAGTTGATGCTCGATCAACTGGGGAGGATGCGCTCCTATCTCCTACTCAACATCATTGTCTATATATCATATGTCCTCTATGTCCTCCATGTCTTCTGGCCTCAATAGGATAGATGTTCGCCCAGTGGTAGAATTCCCTGCTAGCTAGTCATGCGGCCTAGCAAGGTGGCATCTCGTAGCAGGCTAGTAGTACTCTTCCTTGGTCTCCATCGGCGTGTGGGTATCTCATGTCACCTCTGCTCTCACTATCTAATCCTCCTCTGTAGTTGCCTCATCTCCCAGGTCTAGCTGATGTATGTCTAGCTGAAAGGGATAGTCTCCTATGTCTCTACCTTTGGTGAGCTTAGTGTCCTCCACATCCTCCAACATCTGCCAGAAGTGATATATCTAGGTAGTGCCTCCATGCAAGTGTCATCCGCCTAATGATAGAGATCCTTGCAAGCCAGGCATGAGGTATCATACTGACATGACAAGGTGAAGTCAACTCATGTCCGATCTACATAAAGGTTTTCTTTTTGAGTTAATCCCTTCATCGAGAGGGAGAAAAGTGAACTCTATTCGAAACCTAGCCTAAGTCGGAGAGAGAAAGAAGGTCGAGTTGATCCCTTAACGGAAAGAGAGAAAAGCAAACTCAATCCGAGACCTAGCCTAGGTTTGGGAGAGAAAGATGGCCAAATCGATCCCGTAACTGAGAGGGAGAAAAGTGAACTCGATCTAAAACCTAGCCTAGGTTTGAGAGAGAAAGAAGGTCGAGTGTAAGATTCCAACCAACCTATGTCATGTTTATGACTTTATTATCGATAAAAAGAACATTATACTAAGACCAACTAAATTATTTGCATACTCAAAATAACCCAAACAAAAGAAGGGCTTGCTTGCGTAAAGAGAGAAAAGTAGGAAAAGAAAGTGAAACGACTCTTGCTAGTACTACGGTTGTAGGTGGAAAGCATTCCATGATCTCGATAACTCCTTGCTTTGCTTGTCTTGTAGGTAATAGATGCTCGTACTGAGCTTACGGATGACACAATAAGGGTCTTCCCACTTGAGTTTTAGCTTTCTTATTTCACCCACTGACAATTTTCTTCAAAACCCACTCCCTGACCTAAAATGAGCAAGGTCTCACTGCTTATTATAGGCCATACAGGCCTTGCGCTTATAAGATGCTAGTTGGATTACAACCGCATCTCTTTTTTCCTAAATCAAGTCCAAATCGAGGGCTTGCCTCTCGACATTATTGTCATCATAAGCCTCCGCCTGAGCTATTTTTATCTCGATCTTGATTAGGACCACCGCCTTTGTGCCATACACTAAGCTTAAAGGGGACAACATGTGGTTGGTGGGGATTACAGAACATGTGGTTATGAAACAAAGGTGATGGCCTTCTTGGGAGTCATTCGATATAACCACATCACACTTGGCAATTCCTCTACTTAACTCCTACACGTGATCTAGCTTAACTAAGAGTCCTTTGACAATATCTTAATTCACTACCTCCACATGTTCATTTCTTTGGAGATAGGTCACTGAGATGAACACCTACTGAATCTTGAGCTCTCGACAGCATTGTCAAATTTTCTTTCGTTGGAATTGTTTTCCATTATCTGACATCAATTTTCTAGAAATGGAAGGCAATGTTCTTCCATATAAATTTCATAACCACATGTTCTATAATCAGCACCACCCACTTTGAGAAGAAGTCCACTGCAACCTGTAGAAATCGTTTGTGAGATGACCTCGAGGGGAAAGCTTCTACAATGTTGATTCCCCATTAGTCGAAGCAGTACAGAGCTATCATGGCTTTCATCAACTTAGTTGATTGCATTATTAGGTATCGATGCTTCTAGCAACTAGCACATGCAACTACCCATCTAACGACATCCTTTTCCAAAGTCAGCCAGTAGTATCTGTTGTTGAGTCCAAAAGAATGTTCGTATCTCCATAATGGCATGATATTGTCCACTTTGGGCCTAAACCCTCATGGCTTTGTTCTTGGGCTCTCCCCAAAAGACCTCATGTCAATGGAGATATCTTCCATCCTTTTAAACCCATGATCTTTTCCATATGCTTTAGATGTGGGACTATGTTTGCACCATTGCAACCCAATAATCCCCCCCCTCAAACAAAGGACCACAGGCCCCCCGGTCTGAATCCTCGACCCACCAGGACTTTTTGCCCCTCGGTCCACCTGACCTACTAGGAAATCCACCTAGTCGCAACTATGACTTTTTGCCCCTCGGTCCACCCGACCTACTAGGACTTCTCACCTGGTGTCTGGTCCTCTTGATTCAGACACGAGAGCACCCACTTCTTTTGTTTAAGGTTCAAACCACATGGTTAGATCTGGATCATGGCTCATCCGGCGGTTAGTCCGGTGAAGAACGGTCTCGCTCTGATACACTACTAAAAAATCTCAATTTTGCGGCAGTTATTTAGCGGCGGTTTTTAAAACCGCCGCTATTGAATGTTTTCCCGGCGGTTTTAAGTAACCGCCGCAAAACCAAATTATTAGCGGCAGTTTATATTTGATTTGCGACGATTTAGTGATTCGCGGCAGTTTAAAATTTAATTCGCGGCGGTTTAAATTTGATTTGCGGCGGTTTAGTAATTTGCGGCGGTTTAAAATTTAATTCGCGGCGGTTTAAAATTTAATTCGCGGCGGTTTACAATAACCGCCGTTATTTTCTTTTTTTAACGCGTCTGAACCCTACCACACCCTGTTAAACCGCGGTCTAAAGCCTCACGCTGCGGTCTAAACCTCACGCCGTGGCCACACTTCACGCAACTTCGCGTACAAACCCTACCCACACTTTGCTCTTCCTCTCCGCCGACCCTTCCTGCGATTGCTTGCCGAGGCTCGTGGCTGCTACGATTGCTTGCCAAGGCTCGTGGTTTCCTGCGATTGCTTGCCGCCGAGGCTTCCTGCGATTGCTTGCCGAGGCTCGTGGCAAGCAATCTCGCCCACACACCACCGTCGATCTTGCCTTCCATGCTTGTTCTCGCCCACACACCACCGTCGCACCCAGTCACATCTAAGGTTTGGTACCATACCACTTAGTTCCTTGATAGAATCATAGTCGTTCTTTTTCTCCGTGCAATTAATTGATAACGTGATTCAATTTTGTCGTAATTTTGAGTTTGTGATGCCATGTTTTACTCATCTTTTTTTTTCTTGCCAGATCCTTCCACTCCAACTACACTATTGTAAAGAGGGATCCTTTTTATTTCGGCGTGTTTTATTGATTATCTTTCTTTTCTTTTGGATGATGCGTGTGTATATAAGTTCTCGATTCGGTTCACATTTGAAAGAGCAATGATTTTGAAGCTAGGACCTTGGAAATAGGAGTTGATATTCTTTAACTGTGATATTTGATTAACAAAATCCTCTTCGGATCAATTCCAGTGTATGGTCTAAATATGAATCTGATTTTAAGCAGAACAATTGTGTTTATTTATTTTCTTTATTTGAGTGGGTGGGTTGGAATGATCTAAATATATAATAAAAAATGAGAGAGGGAGGCTTGCATCATTTGTTTGTTGTCTACATAAACCCTGGTGATAAATGAATCGACTTTCTTTGTTTTTTAGAACAAGCAAAATATTTGCCCTTTTGTGCCTTCTTCTACCACTGCACTATTCTACTCATATGATATTATGGACCTTGCTACAAACAGGCAAATAAAATATTGTCATGTATTTTTCATATTCTAACTTCTAATTTTGCAAAACCCATGAGCCAAGGGACATAACATGTATTTTAATCTCTACATTGATGATGGATCTCATGCTTCCAATGATGCATGATTAAGTTACTAGATAGTTGCCCGCAGTGCTTAAGAAAAATAATTATTGATTATTCTATTTTCTGGTTTATTGCCCTTTTTCTTAAAAGTTATTAGAGGAAGGCAGATTGTCATACAGTCAGTTATTATTATTATTATTATTATTATATTTTTTTACTTTACTGAAGAATGACGTGGAGATACTCAAAGGATGACTAGACCTAACTGATACACATCTAGTTATATACAGATCAGTATTTCAAATAGTCAATTGTCTTTGATCACATTTAATATATGATTATTTCTTGTACACATAATAACGAGGAAGTTTATGGAGTAAATAATATTTCCTAAGTCAATTTAATTCCACTCACACGGGTGGTTCAAAAACCATAGCAAGGAGAAAGCATGAAGAGGTAGTAGACCCAATAATTCACTTATTAGTTCATTTTTTGTGTAATTATTTAACTATATGTCAATAATATGATATAGGAACGACAACGTGGAAGCAGCATTAGCCGAGGGGAGTTATGGGTTATGTTGCACAAGAAAAAGGATGGTTCTTATATTCACGACAATGCTGAAGTCATTGGTGTAAGTTTAGTATTAATTACAATATGATTCTTATATAATTGATAAAATATAATGTATGCAGGAAAAAATTATCAACATTGAGCGTGAAGATGATTCCTCTAAGGGATTTTCAAAAATTGATTCACTTTCTCAAGCTATAGGGAAGGAGCACCCGGGCCGAGTTCGAGGTGTGGGTTCTGGGCCATGCCCTACTCAAGTCTTTGGTCAAACATCATGTTCAAATGCTCCTGTTGATTTTGGACTCCAAACATATATGACTGAGATGAAATCTGAATTAGAAGCTTCTCGAGTAAAAGTACAGAATTTGGAATCAATAATTGAAACAGAAAGATCAAGAAGACAAGCATTTGAGGGAGCTGTTAAATATATTCTACAAATGCAAGGAAGCAATTTGCCACCTGAATTAGCCACTTTGATTAATGTGATGGTATGTATGTTAATGGTGTTAAAATTACTTTTAATTTTTTATATTCAATTAGTATTTTTAATTTTAGGCCCCAGATGAAGGGAGTGCACCTGCACTCTCACAAGGTGCAAGACCATCTTCCTCGGCTAGTCATGATGCTCAACAACTTGCTGATCATTCCAACCGTAGTCCAAATTAAATTAGTAGCTAGATTGCATCATAGCTTAGGTATGTTTTACTATTTACCTTTGCTTATGAGAAGTGATTTTGCACCTTTACATGTCTTCAAATGTGTGGTTGTTATCTTAATTTATTAACAACGTCAATATTTGCTGCATTTGTCTGTGGTTGCAGTTGTTATCTTCAAATGTATGATAAAGACTTTTAGAATCGTGATAATCACTTGTGCTGTGCTGCACTTATAACAAGGTGGGGGTGTTTAATATTAATTCACATGCACAGATGTAGATATCTTGTTGAATGCTTTTTTTGGGATGTAGTAGTTTTAAAAACAGTTTTAATTAAGCATTAACCTTGTTATTTTATTGCCTTTACTTTAACATGCTCAAGAGCAGTGTTACTTGAATATTGGTATACTCGTGAATATTTCTTGGTTGTTGTTTACTACTTTTATATAGAGGTTAAGCATACAACTCATCGATTGCTTCTTGTGCTGAATATTGATATAATTAGTCTATATTTAAATCTTTGTATTGTCTGAAATTTTGAATGAACTTACTTTGTTTGGTTTGTTAAATATAATGTGTTCTTCGATTCACTTTTCACAGGCTGTAGGAAAAGTGCTGCCTGCTTTGAATGGAAAGTTGACTGGTATGGCTTTCCGTGTTCCCACTGTAGATGTGTCTGTTGTGGATCTCACTGTCAGGCTCGAGAAAGCTGCTTCTTATGAGCAGATAAAGGCTGCCATCAAGTAAGTACATTCTCGTCACCAGCTGCAATTACTTGTCTGGTCAGATAGTGAGATTGCTCCTTTTCTTTTAAGTTACATCTGAACATGTAGTATAGAACATGGAGTTTAATTCATACAATGTGCTTATTATTAACTGTTGAATCAATTTGTGTCGTATACCTACAATGTGCTTATTATTAACTGTTGAGATAGGTGCTTATTTGTCTATATAAATATGTTTGCATTTTGTGTTTTCTCTGTATGCTAAGTTGAAATTTACAATGAACACCTTCTGTCTTCTTATTTTTAACTGTTGAGATAGATGCTTATGTTTGCATTTTAATGTGTTGTGCAATCATATTAACTAATTTCTATGTTTCTTGCAGGATAAATTTAGGAGCTCTACCTCAATGCTCGGCTTAGGAGCTCTACCTCAATGCTCGGCGCCCCGTTTATTCTCTATTTCTAGGATTTTGCATCTGAGAAAGTTAGAAAGATTTCTCGGTTTTTTTTGTAACCATGTAAACTTTTAGTTTTTTTTGTAACCTAAATTCACTGTCTGTGATTTGATATTTGACAAATTTGATATCCGTGTGTAATGACTTATATTTGTTCACTAGTTTTGCAAGAAATTAATGCAAGTAAAATTTTTAATTTATTACAATTTTTGGTTTAATTTTTCTATTTATTTGTAAAAACTATCGCAGGTTGAAAATTATGTAATTGCACACTAAAAGCTAAAACTGTCGGGAAATTTTTCGCGGCACTTTTAGCAAACCATTTTATGGCGCCGGGAAACCATTTTGCGGCAGTTTTAGCAAACCGCCGGGAAACCATTTTGCGGCAATTTTAGCAAACCGCCGGGAAATCAATTCGAACCGCCGCAAAAAATAAACCGCCGGGAAATCATTTCTAACCGCCGTTAAAAGAACCGCCGGGAAATTATCTCGAACCGCCGCAAAAACAACCGCCGAAAAATTATTTAACCGCCGGAAAATCTACTTTAGTGGCGGTTATTCCAGCGGTTCTCTAAAACCGCCGCTAAATGGTTTAACGACACCGGTATCAGCGGCGGTTTACCAAACCGCCGGGAAATGATTTTGCGGCGGTTAAACCGCCGCTAAACAAACCGCCGCTAAACGATTTTAAAACCGCCGGGAAATCCAGTTTTTCTTGTAGTTTGATAGCGTTCCGCAAGTATACGGAATGTCGTCAAGTAATAAAAAGATCGAATCCACAGGGACCGTGGAATTACTTACTATACCTAGCACAAAAAGGTGGAGAGAATGTTGAGCATGAGTTGTGTGGGGGAGATGGGAGTGTTCTAAGGTACGTTATCCTAGATTTCGAAGAAAGGGATCGACTGTGACACTGTGTGGTGGAACGATCCTAGGATTTCGGACTCCTCAGAGAATGGATTGATTGACCTGGATCCTCTACCTTTCCTCAATAATTGCTCAATTGTAGAGATGTTAACCAATTTATCCAATTCAACCTCGTCAGGTATCCTCGAAATAATTCATTGGTGTTCTTACGTCACTTGCTATTGGTTCGAAATGGTTCTAGAAGCCCGGTTCAAGGCATTCCCGTGTCACTCAGGCGCCCCGGAATACTAAAAGAACCCTATCCCCTGTCACAGGATATCTTTTTACGGATCTCTCCCCAATAACGAATGACCGCTAACTATCCCTCATAGGAATTTGACTACGCATTAGGAAACCCCTCGGAACTCGCCCGGTTCAAGGCATTCCCCCTGTCACAGAGCGCCCCGGTGTACGGCCTAATGATTCCCCAATACATAATAAATCCCTACCCTCATGGATTCACACACACACAATTTATCATCAAGCACAAGTATAAAATCCACAAGACAATACACAGTTATATCATAGAAAACGGTAGATTAATCAAATCCAAATACAATCATCCATTACATCTGATTTATCCTACATCCTAGAATCTAGGGAATCTACTCCATAACGTGGAGATTACAATCCAAAAGAAAGAAAGAGTACATCTCGTTCCCAAAGATATACAAAGAAATGCAGGAAACTAGACTTATCTTCTTCCTCGGAGTGAAATCTCGGCGTAGATGGGATGAAGATGGTCTGGAGCAGTCGGATCGGTGATGGATCGTCGAATCTCCCTCCGAAACAGGCGTCGGCGGCTCTAGAACAACTCCGGTGGCTCTCCAAGGTCTCCCCCCTTTCCTAGGTCTCAATAGGGACCTATTTATAGTGCAGGTCACGGAAGCAGCACGCCCCCGTGCACACGGCCGTGCCTGGGAGGCACGGCCTTGTGTTGGCGTCGGGCACAGGAAGAGGCACGGCCGTGCCTGGGGGCACGGCCTGTAGCTGTGAAGCCTCTGTTCTGGGGCACGGCCGTGCCTCTGGGGCACGGTCCAGACTTGGCTTCCCTCTGTATGAAGGCACGGCCGTGCCTATTAGGCACGGCCAAAGACTGTCTTCTTCTCATTTGCTGGACACGGCCGTGTCTGAGGCACGGCTTGAGGCACGGCCAGCTGCAGTGACCCGTCTGTTTTGGCACACGGCCGTGCCTGAAGGGCACGGCCAACAGCTGCTGCTCCCTCTGGATGGAGACACGGCCGTGCTTTTTAGGCACGGCCATGACTTGTCTGGTCTCTGATCTGAAGCACGACCGTGTCTTTGAGACACGACCTCTGACTGCTGTTTTGGGGGATTTTGGCACGGCCGTGCCTGTGAGGCACGGCCTTGGCTTGTTGATCGTCGATGAAGACGATCACAAATCTGTCCAGGAATGCCAAGAAAACCCGATTCATGAGATCCATGAACATAGCCGGAGCATTAGTAACCCCAAACGGCATCACTACGAACTCATAATGTCCGTATCTCGTCCGGAAAGCCGTTTTCGGTACATCCTCCTTTTTCACCCTGACTTGGTGATACCCCGATCTCAGATCGATCTTAGAGAAAACCGTAGCTCCCTTTAATTGATCGAACAGGTCATCTATCCTGGGAAGAGGGTACCTATTCTTGATGGTCACGTTATTTAGCGCCCGATAGTCGATACACATACGCATCGACCCATCTTTCTTCTTGACGAACAGTACGGGAGCTCCCCAGGGGGAATGACTAGGGCGGATAAGTCCCTTGTCAAGTAGCTCTTGTAGCTGTCCTTGCAATTCCTTCAATTCAGCCGGCGCCATTCGGTATGGTGCTTTCGAGACGGGGTTAGTACCAGGAATCAAATCAATAGCAAATTCAATATCTCTTTCAGGTGCTAACCCGGGTAAGTCATCAGGAAATACCTCTGGATAGTCGCAAACGACTTTGACGTCTTCTAGCTTCGGGCCCTCCGTAGGGCTGGTATTAACCACGTGAGCTAGAAATCCAGAACACCCATTTTCCAACATTTTTCTTGCTTTCAGAGCCGATAAGAATTTGCTTGTCCTCTTCCTCGGCTCTCCGATAAATTCGAATAGAATTCCCGTCTCAGGTCGGAATATAACCTTTCGTTCACGGCACTCAATAGAGGCGCCGTATTTGTTCAAGAAATCCATGCCCAATATCAGATCATAATCGGCCATATCAAGCACTATCAGATCGCAGTAGAGTTCCCTATCTGCGATTCTGATCGGTGCGGCACGCAGCACTTGGGTAGAGGGCATCACCTCACCCGAGGGCAGTGTAGTCAGAAAATTGTAATCTAATCCTTGCAGTGGCATATCATATCTTGTAGCATATTGCATAGAAATAAAGGAATGTGTTGCCCCAGTGTCAAATAATGCAGTAGCGTAATGGCTGTAAATAGCTATCTGACCTGTGACAACGGTGGAGGCAGTCGCCACATCTTCCTTTGTGAGCGAGAAAACCCTGGCGTTCGTTGTAGCAGGCGGGACCTCCAATTGCCCCTGGCATATATGAGTACCATCAATAGCAGCCTGCATCTGGTGTAACTGGGGAGGAGCACCCTGATGCTGTATATACTGCTGCTGAGGTGCCTTAGCTGCAGTAGGACACCCTCTAGCGAAATGTCCTTCCTTCCCGCAAATGAAGCATCTCTTGAGACCCAATAGGCATGTCCCTAGGTGCATCTTCCCACAGTTGGCACAAGGAGGGTACCTAGGCTTCTTGCCTTGTGAACCACCGGCCGACTTATTCCATGGTTTCCTCTTTCCGTTGTGGTTCTTCTTCCAGTGGGGATTGTTGTTCGGAGGTTTCTGGTTTTCCGACTGACTGGGATTCTTGTTGGCGGTCAGCGCTTGGTTTTGTTGGTTAATGCTCTTCAGATAGTGCTCAGTATTAAGGGCGCTGCTGAACAGCTCCTCCGCAGTCTGTGGCCTATGAACACCACCGGCTACACTCAGAGCGATCTCAGGCCTGAGCATCTTGAGCATTAGTCGAACTCTTTCTTTTTCTGTACTGACCAGCTCCGGGCATAATCGTGCCAGTCGGTTGAATTTCTGGACGGCATCATTGACAGAGAGATTTCCCTGCCGGAATTCGGTGAACTCATCAAAGTGTCGGTTCGTCACCCTCATATTGAAGAATTCCTCCAGAAACTCAGACTCAAAATCCTTCCATGTCATCTGGTCCACTGATCTTCTGGCCTTTACTCGTTCCCACCACATCCGAGCGTCGCCGGTGAGGCAGAACGAGACGCATTTAACCTTTTCGTGCTCTGGCCAGTCTAATAGTTCCACCGTGCTCTCAACTGTTTTGAGCCAGGACTGGGCATCCCATGGCTCGCAGGCACCAGAGAACTTATCCGGCTTCAGTCTTTGCCACTGTATCAAGTAGGCCTCCTGTCGGACTACTCTGGTCGAAGTGTCCGGGGGCGCCTGGGCAGTCGGAAGCTCGGCGTGTATAACATTCTGGCTCCCCTGCGGAGTAGCAGCGTTCGCCTGCTGGGTCATCAGCGTGTTAATGATCTGTTGTTGCTCAGTCACCTGACGCTGCAGGTCTGCGATTACCTGCATCACCTCAGGTGGGGGTGCTGTCGGTGGGGGTACTGTCTGGTTACCCCTGGTACCACGTCCTCTAGCCATATCTATTATACCGATAATAATTAGGTAGGCATAAGATTTAACACTACTTGTTATGCAATCATCCATCATTTCATATAAGTATTACTGTACATGAATAAGTAAAGCGAGTTAGAATCTCTTACTTGGAAGTGGCAGGAAGTAGCTTGATGTGTGTGTGGTGGAGGGGAAAACTTGGCTCTGATACCAACTTGTAACGCCCGCCCTTATATCTACACTCGGGGCGGGGTTACGTACCCATTCATCCATAATCATTTGCATAAAATTTTCAATGAAATAAAACTAAACATGCAAGACTAAACATGCTTGAAGGAAGACAACCACCAAGAAATGTTACCATCTAACATATCAATTATCTAACAGCATGATTTACTAATCTACACATGATTTGAACATGATAGGAGCATGGCATGATCAGGGACATAACATACTGCCAGTACTTCAATATAATAGTTCAGACATAGCATTGAAGGAATATTCATAAGCAGTTGAATAGGAAGTCTCAAGCATTATAAATTAGCATGTGTATGATAGGAATTAGATGATAGTATCTTTCTATATGTATTCACATGTATCAGTTCAATTCTAAACATCCTCAAGTATAGAGATAATTCCATCAACACATCTAACATGGCAGTAGTAGCGCATTCATAGTCACGAACATGCCATCAGAGTACATTAAAACTTGTGAAGCGGAAACAACGAAGATTCTAAACAAAATAAGTAGATATGAGAATCTTTTCTCTTTCCCGAGCCACCATCCCCACACATCAGCCCTCCTGCCTCTTCCTTCAGTTTGTATGTTTCTTACCGCTATCTGCAGCATAAGATACAATAAAACTAATAAGCAAACGCTTAGTAAGGATCCCGTCCTACTCGCAAAACCCATCAAGGTAATATACATCATGTACACAATAAACAAGATAAGCAACATAAACTTCGTAGCATCATAAGCATCAAGCATTGCTATCATCAAGTATTTCTAAGATTCATTATAGAACAACTCATGCATAATCATTACAGAAGTAAAGATGCTTTTCAAAATGAGTTCCATAACGGATAATACTTAAAATACATCCATCTCATTGGGCCCAGTTGTTGTACCTCATATAGCGCGTTCCCTAATGAATTGGGGTAGCGAGCCACCAATTTATTAGAGCAGGACTTTTCCGTCCTACCTCGTGCCATGTCCTTAGTTACCATGTACACAGGATTTATTTAACGACCCCCTTCCGAGTCGGGTACACAACTTTCAAAGTAAAGTACTTAACATGCTTGTACATATATATATAGATCAATGCTAAGGAGTGCTCCTATTCCGCTCTCAAGGGACACACCACTCTTCAAGGGTGCTCATGATCCCCTAGGGACACACCACACAAGGGGTGCTCTTGATCCCATTCATAATGGAGCATCCTTTCAAACATGTTATCATACACATCACAGTCACATCATAAGGGTGCCCCATGGGCTATTAGACATGCTCAATCATACGTCACGTTCAGCCACCTAACATAGTCATATCATGTAAGTGATAGCATGCTCCCTAAGTTAAAATCATTCTTCCCAAGGCCTAAGTCTAGGGTTGGCTGAAAATGGTAAGCAGGGGATTTAAGGTTTTGTAGTCAAGCATTCACACAAACACCTTGCATGCGTTTTGTAGTCAAGCATTCACACAAACACCTTGCATGCATATCCTACTGCAGGTTAATCAACATATTAAACATAAATTACACAACGGAATGGTCATGGAACCTAAACCTTAATCTTATGCTTTGGTCGAAAATCAAGGGTAGAGAAGTTAGAGTTCCAAAAGAATCATTCAAGAAGACATACGATAGCGATTACGCTGCAGGCGAGAGGATACTTACATCCTTCCGCTGGAATCCGTCTTCTCTAATCGTAGGGTGCCCTCAATCCGAAGAGCAAGCGTAGATTCCTTCGCTTGGACTCCTCCCGAGCTCTCGGTCCTAGTAAAGGGTGGTGTCCTTGGGAGAACCTTCTTCCTCTCAAGTCCTAGGCTAGAACCCTAGGGTTTGTTCTTCGAAAATGGGAGGAGAGCTTCTAGGGTTTCGGTGGAGGGGAGAGGAGGCGAGTATGAAAGGCTTTTCTTCCCTTTTCCCCTTCCTTCCGCTCTTATTTATACTAGGGTTTGGAGAAACAGGTCTCTTCGCTGCTTGACACGCCCTGGCCGTGCCAAATGGCACGCCCGTGCCAATCAGCCCGCACGCCTCGTCGACGCCCTTCCAGAGTCCGACACGCCCGGGCCGTGCCATTTGGCACGGCCGTGTCGTTCCCAACGCCGGATTCCGTCAGTGCTTGGCACGCCCTGCCCGTGCCAATTGGCACGGGCGTGCCCAACACCAGTACGCCCAGTCCCTTGCCTTTCCAGAGCTGGACACGCCCGGGCCGTGCCAATTGACACGCCCGTGTCGTTTCCAGCCTCATGCAGGTTTGCCCAGTATCTAGCACGCCCTGACCGTGCCATTTGGCACGGGCGTGTCCCACACCTGCATTTGTGCAAACGGGTTAAGCAAGGGTTAGTGCAGGTGGGAGGTCCAAGGTTCGATCCTTGCTCCCTCCTTTTGCACCTCCTTTATGTACTTTTACTAGCCCACATCCAAACTCATCGAGTCTAGTCCAATACGACATTTCTTCATAAAAATGTTCATACATCGTCATGACATTACATGAAGAATTTGGGGTGTTACACATATATCCTTAACTAACCGTTCTAAATTAAGCATTAAGTAAACATGATGTCATGGCATGTTATATGCATTTACAATAAAATATATGCATGACATGGTAAGTATGCATGAGTCAAACAATTCACGTAATAACTTTTAGTTTTTAATTATGTATCAAATTCTTGATTTAATATATTTCGTGTGGACCCGCGAATGTGTCAACCCACTTTGACACACTTTGAATCTTTATTTAAATTTTTGTTTCATTTGGTAATATTTTAAATTAATTTCATAATTAAAAGTATTTTTAATTAAGTTCATGGCTTTTAATTGATTTTTATTAAGTTATGTTTACATTTGAATTTTGGATTTCAGTTTTGAATTTTAAATGTTCATTTTGAATTTTAATTTAATTTAATTTAATTTTTAATGTTATTTAATTTAATTTTAATTTAATTTAATTTTAATTTAATTTTTATTTAATTTAATAAATTAATTTTAATTTAAATTAATTTTAATTTAATTTAATTTTAATTTAATTTTTTAGAGTTATTTAATGTTTCATAATTAAAAGGCACACAATTATAATTAACTTTATTATTTAATTTTAAATTTTTAGAATTATTCAATGCTTCATAATTAAACAGTACATAATTATAATTAACATTATTATTTAATTTCAAATTTTTAATATTTAAATTTGAATTAGTATTTTTAAGATTTGAATATTTATTCTAAGAATTTTTAAAATTTAATTTCAAATTTTTGTTTATTAAATTATTAATTTTAGGATTTATCTTTTTGGAGTTTGAATTTTTCTTATTATTAAGATTATCTTGATTATTTAATTTCTAATTATTAAATTAATTTGATTTATTAATATTATTTTGGTTGAAAAAGTTAAAGACTTGGTCTAATTTTTTATTTATTTGAAATAAATCTAGATTAATTACATTTGAATTATTAATATTTGAATTGGTTAAATTTGAATTAGTCAAATTAGTATTTAATTCAGATTTATTAATTAATTTATTAAAATTAGATAAATTTTCCTTATTTTTTGGATTAAATTTAAATTTTTTAATTTATCTAATTTAGAATTATTCAAGTTTAAATTATTTAAATTATTATCTAATATTTCTAGATCTTACTTTTTCAAATTTGAATGGTTGATTTAGTCAAATTATTTAAATTTTTTAAATTGGAATTTTTCAAACTATCTAAATTTTCTAAATTATTTACATTTTTGGATTTATCCATTGTTGAATTATTAGTTTTAAAAAAATCTAAATTTTCTAAATTTGATTTTGTCAAATTTACTTTTTCTACCTTATCTAATTTTTCAACAGAATTATCTAAATTTGTAGAAACAGTAAATCTAGCATGCGCATGCAACCTAGGGATATTTTCATAATTACTAAAATATACCAAAATCGCATCCCCAATTCTGCTTTTTCTGTCGTCTTCCTCTTCGGGCACTGGTTCTTGTAATGTCCGCGTCTTTGACACTTGAAGCACTGGATGTGATCCTTGTTTGTCCGGGCTCCTGGCATCGGTTGCTCCTTTGCCGCTGGTGGTGTTGTCCGAAACCCATTAACAACAGTTCGTGCTAGTTAATCTCTCTCATTAGCATAGTGCAGCTCACTAAAGGAATAATGGCGTAGAGAAGGTACGTTCCAATTTGGGTCTTTAATAAATTACAAAGGCCCAAAGACACTGCATGCAGGAAGGTGACAACATTTCACATGGTTAGATGATGCCCGAGTGGAACTGATAGATGGGCCTGCCTTTTGTCGTCCAGATGCAGTTCCAGTTCCAACTCTGGCTTTTGTTCTCTCTTTAGAATTAGAGTGCATTTCTAATAATATATATATTTTTATTAATTTAGATATTTAATTTTTATAATTTAATCAATTTTGAAAATGAATCATTCGATTTTACAAATTCGAAAAATACATGACACCTTAACATTACTAGTAGTTCAAACTCGGGAGTTGCATTTCTAACAATAACTCATTCACAAATTATCCTTGGAACTCTTTAGAAGCATTATCAAAAGCATGCAATATAATCCAATATCTTGACATTTAATTAAGATTAGGGTGGTGAAGCTTAAGCCCCCAAAAACCTGACATCTTGTCCTTGCATTCTCGAAGTGCATGGTTTCACAGCACTGAAGACTTGCAAAACACAAAACTTGTTTAGAGTGCTAGGTTTCAAAGCATTTCCTTAACATGGAAAACTTGAAAAAGCATCCGAATATTCCGGCATCATTTATTTAAGAGCAGCACCAATCATATTAATTATCTTTTATAATGAAGCAGAAACATGCCATTATACTCCATATCACTAAAAGAAGAACTAAACAAAATTCTTACTCCGGCACAATAAAATACAGGTCTATAATTCTTCTTAAACACCATATCTATTCCAAGTTTTGAATCGCCAAGTTTTGAACCAAAAGAAAGCCAAGGCAATGAATGTAATGTGGCACGCAACAAGTACAAACCTCACATAGCAAGAAGCATCAAGATTGTAGAGAGTGAACAGATGAAGTAACTGAAGAGATTAACATCGCTGCTGTGCGAAAGAGCACCATTGGTTGATGACTCTGAAGATTTGGATGCAGAAGCAATTCCACTTTGGGCAGGAGCAACGTCCGAGGTTTTTGTGGTCTCCGGCGCTGGGGCTGGAGCAGGAGCTAGAGGCGGATCACTGCCGAAGATTGCCAGAGGAAGTAAAACATGATTGATCTCGTAAATGGCCGTTGGAGTCGTCGCCCAAACACTGCTAATAATCTTTGGATTTGACCAACTCGAAGCAACGTGAATAAGACCAGATGAATCAGTGACGTTAAGCGTGTACTGAGCGCCTGCTAATGTGCTCACAGGGTTTGAGTTGCTAAGGTTCTTGAAGTCGGAGAGGGAGTAGTATTTCGAAAAGGCATGGTAGAGGAGCAGAGATTTCAGTTGGTCTTGGGTAAGATTTCCGAGGTCGCCTTTTTCCAGTGATGCGAAGGCGGCGTTGCTCGGAACAAAGACAGTGATGCCCTGTTCGGTGTTATTAGCTTGGTTTTGAAAGGTGTCAATGACTTTGGTCTGAAGGAGATAGTCGAGGAAGGTGCCAAAAGGGCCAGCGACAGAGAGTAGATCTGTGAGGTTGACGAAATGTGGGGCTGGGGCTGGGGCCGGAGCAGGTGCCGGAGATAGAGGTAGGAATGGGGCAGGAGGAGATTGTGCAGCTGCTGAAGAAGAAAAGATGACCAAAACAAACAGAGTAGTGACAGGAAGGAATACTGAAGGTCCCATTTCTCCAAATGTTGTCGTCCTCTGCAAATTCCTGCACGAACTATGACATTAATGTTTATTAGTTGTAATTCTTCGTTGCAAAATCGCAAGAACTCGTTTTAATGGCACATGCATACACAGTGTTGACAACATTTAATAATCGATCACTGACACCGACCTTTTCTATCAAATAATTACAATACAAAAGCAGCACAATGAGACACATCATGCATTCAAAAAAAAAAAAAAACATGTTAGTAGCTAGAGTTTATATACGAGGGGGAACCAACTTCTGTCCAACATTTAAAATGGAGCTAGTTCTAAGAAAACATAGACTATTGGATACCGAGATCTAGAAACAAAATCCTCAGAAAGAAAGAAGAAGATCTAAGAATATTGACAAAAATACGGCAGAGAAAATAAGAGGGCAGAAACAACTAGGCCTTCACTTGCAAGAAGATCTAGAAAGAAAGCCCAACTCCGGATTTACTTTTATTTAGATTCTAGACAAAAAGGAAGTAACAACGAAATCCCTCGATATACATGCAAACCACAAAAGCCAAAAGTCTAATCGACTTAGCGAACAAGGAACATCGAAGGTGAGAAATAAAGAGAGTAAAGCTAAATGCAATGAGGAGGAGAGTGTGAAGTACTGACCAAACAAGGGAGAGCGAAAGAATGGACCACCTCCTCAAGGGAAGCACAATATATAGTGAGAGGAGGAGAGTATGGTGAGTAGGTGATCATGTATTGAAAGACAAGCGAGTAGCTTTGCCACCGAAGAAACTTGCCAACCCATATCAGGTGGCATTTCAAAACTGACCTCCCAACTAATGAATCTATTCAATACTCCAATTTTTCTTTTCATATTCGTCTCCAACTTTCACTCTTGATACCACATTGCCATATACTCCTAAAAGTGCATTTAATTCAACTTATCATATATAATTTTAATTTTGTGATTATCAAGTAATCATATAATCAAGGTTATGGAGTATAAAATATAACATAATATTGTTTGATTCAATTTATTTATTTGGTGAAATAAAACACAACTAATTTAACATTTACTATATTATTCTTAATTTAATTTAGTTTTTAGATTAAATTAAATTAATAATATTAATGATGATAATATATAAAATATATATAATTTATTTATAATTTTTTAAAATTTAAAATAAATTTATATATTTTAAATAAAATAATTCATTAAATTAATAAATATAATTATAAATTTTATTTTTTATAATTTAAAATAAATTTATATATTTTTTAATAAAATATTTTTTTAAAATAATTATTTTAATAAAATAATTTATTAAATTAATAAACATAATTCATTAATTTTATTTTAATAAAATAAATTAATAAATACAATTTATTAATTTTATTTTTTAAAATTTAGAATAAATTTTTATATATTTTAATAAAATAACTTATTAAATTAATAAATATAATTCATTAATTTTATTTTTTTAAAAAATTTAAAATAAATTATCTCTTCTAAATTTTAATATAAGTATTTAAATTAAAATTTATTAAATTAATTAACTCTGTTTCAATTATATTTTACGATATATTTCAATTATTTTAGTTTTAAAATCAGGAGGATAATTATTAAAAAAAGTTTTGCTAACCTTCAGAATCGCATAAAATTTAAGGTAATCATACTGAATATAACCCATTTGTTTATGTGGCGGTGATGCTGTTTTATTTGAGAATCAATCATAATATGAATCAAATAACCTTAAATTGATCATCAAAATTATCAACAAAAACCCCCCAATTAAATGCCCCTAAAAATCACTGCATGCTTCATTCTTGTACTCAAAGCCATATGTGTTTTATTCTATTCTACGGGTTATTAGTTTTCTTAAACTTTGATATATGAGCATCAACACATAATTTCTTTAGCACCTTAAAAAGCGTAGAGTTATATTTTTGATAAATCAGAAAAAACTATGAAATGTTTGAACAGAAGACTAAGGCATTTATCTTTTCTGGACCTTTTTATTTGTTATCTAATGAAAAGATTAGAGCGCCATTGTTCAATCACTGCCGTTGAGCTGTCGCGGTAGAATGATAGCGATAAATATGAACATGAATGAATAATGCATCCTAAGGACTTTTGAGCTGTTGTTTTATTCAAACAATATATTCATGCAATCTTTGATGCATCCATAATCATGGCATACCTAACGCCATCATTTTGCACATTTTTCTTAAAAAGTAATTAGACTATGGATCACTTTTTCCCACTGATTAATCGGAGGTTCAATGGATACTAATTTAGTAGGGTTTTGTTGAAACATCAAAATAATCAGTACTCAGTAGTCTCGAGTTTTATTCTCAATAACTACTAATATATTTAAATGGATAAAGGGTGTACCCGAAGGAACGAAGAATTTGATTTAAATGTGTGCAACAGAGGTGCACTGGTAAATCTGATAAAATTTCTGTTTGAATTATATGAAACTGTAAGTAGTCAAATTTATTCGGTTAGTATTTGATAGGGTGGAAGGAGGAATTCATGTGTCACATAGTCAAGTCGAGAATCAAACTCAATTAGAGATCAAAAGTCTGACCTTAGTGGAGATTAGTGGAGGTCAAAGAGCCACCTCAACCCCATAGGCTCGGTCACCCAACTCCTCAACTCCATCAGCTTAAGCCAACCGACTTTTCCCTTAGCTCAGTTCATATGACCCTAGAGGACTTAGACTCCTTAACTCCAGCAGCTCAAGTCATCCAACTCCTCCCCTCAACTTGGTCCACATGACCCAAGAAGACTTAGATTCTCGACTTCCTTAGTTAGGTCCACACGACCCTAGAGGATTCACACTCGACTACAAGACCACTCCAACTTCAGAGAACTCAAACTTCTTGACCTTATCAGCTCGACTTCAAAGATCTCAGACTCCTCAATCATATCAGCTTCTTCATCTTGGTCACCTTATTCTAGAGGACTCAAACTCTTCAATTCCATCGACTCAACCATCTTGAATCTAGTGGACTTAGACTCTTCGACTTTATTAGCTCCGCCATCCTATAAGAGCCTACTAACGGTTACTATGAATATTCCTAAACTAAACATGACACCATGGGTGAATGGAGGAATAATCATGTGGGCATCAAAGTTGGTCCTCGAGACACTTTTCTACATACATCTGACATTCAATAAGTGGAGAAGTAGGTAACAGATATTGGATCTAGTCTCCCATTATTGAACGTGGAGATGCTTTTTTGGTAATTATATACACCCTAGAAAAGGTGCATGCAAAAAAGGTATGGTATGAACACATTCATCTTCTTCTTTCATAAGCTCTATTGCTTTTATTTTCTCTCAACCTTGTGCTTGTAAGCATCAAAGTGGCCACTCCAAGCCCTCTCGACGTCCATTCTAACCCTCGTCTAAGCCTTGCAGGCATCCCATGAGCTCTTTTCGCCATCATCATCACTGACCTTATATCCTTAGCAGTTACTTCTTATTAAGTCACCTGCCAATGGTCTCAGATAGGAACAAATTGATATCGTCTGTGGGAATACGTCTAAACTGAGATGTTGAGATGGTGGAACTTAGGATTGGTCTGGTGCATTGCGCTTATTTACACGTTTCACAAATGTGTGTAGTGGAAGAAAAGATAATAATTAAAACTAGTTATTACAATACTCACAACACACATATACATGATACAACATGTACATAACATAACTGGAAATTAAAATTTTTAGAATAACAATTATTCTAGGTATACCTGACGAATGATCTAGAATGAGATTGACATCAATTGAGCAGCTCTATCGAAACTCCACTTCTACTGGTGATCCACATCAAGTTCTCGTTTGGATAACTTCCCAAGCCACGAATTGTGTCACCATCTTCGGTACTAGTTGACAATCGATAACGGTCGATACGAGAGAAAATCCTAATATTAAAAATACGTAACAACACATCTCGCAATAGTTTTTCAAAGTTTTTTTTAACTATTGCCGCAATCGTATTTCTGGTGTAGTTTTCGATGGTCAACCTTTGACCGCCGATGGAGGGGCAAATAGTCAAAACCTTTCTGATGAAAATGGGAACAACCCTCAGCAACTTCACAAACTTTCGACAACGAACTAACTTCTTGCAATAAATCTCAACTTTTGGCAGCAAATCCAATCGCAAATCTGATAGCTTCCTAAGTTGCTCCAGTGGCTTCACAGCTAGCTCTAGTGCTCCAATAGTAGCTTGACATTCCGGCAGCAGACACCAAGTTTTGGTGGCTTCACAAGCCTCCGGCTTTGGGAGAATGTGGTCGGGGAGAGAAAGAACTATGGTAGCTAGTTGAAACCTCCACCACAAATCTGATCAGTGATGATAGGAAACTTTTCCCCTTTCGTCGACAGTTGATGATGGGCGCACGCACACGGGAGAAACCTGATGGGAGAAGGTGGCAGGCGCTAGGCATCCATCTCCTCCATCCAGTGACCATGCGATCGGGAGCAGAACAAAATCATAACGAGTGATCGGGAAGGAGAAATCACGATTTCACAAATCGCGATCAAGGTGGGCTCTCGCATGATTGGGAAGGAGAAATCACGATTTGTGAAGAGGAGAGTGGCACTTGCACAATCGGGAGGGTTGGGTGGCACTCGCATGATCACTCCATCGGCTAGGTGGAAAAAATCATGAATCCCCTTCTTGTGAGCAAGTGATTGGAGAAGGGCGGTCGGTGTTTGGGAGAATGGTGATTAGATCAAAATCACGATTGGGAAGAACTGGAGAACGCGGCGCTCGACTGGCTTTCTTCCTTCACGCAGCCAGGGAAGCTTTAAAGTCATGATTTTAGAAATCACGCTAGGGAGATTGCGATTAGGGCTTTTGGGATCAGCGGTTGTGTTTTGGTATTGTAGCGAACCAAGTTGAACTAGTTACTATAGTAAATCGGGTTAGATGGATGAATAGTCTTGATTGATCATAACCATTAGGATTTAATAACAATTGTTCATTCTTACTTCAACATTATCCTGATTTGCTACAGTAATCGGTTCAATTGTTTTAATAAACCCTAGGTTTTAGTTGGGTTTAGCCGGTAAAAACCTTAGTTAACGGCGGTGGTTTAGATTTAATCGGGCTAGGTTACTGTGCATTCCCTATTAAAACAGCGCCCTCACGAACCTGAACCCCTCGCCCCTTCTCCATCGTTTGCCGCCGCAGCCCTTCACCGCCCGGAGAAAACACCGGCCTTCTCTTCTTCCTCCTTGCTACAGCTGCCCTCTGCCGCCTGTGAAGCTCGACGCCGCCCGGTCGAAGCCACCCTCTGCCGCCTGTGAAGCCCGACACCGCTCGACCGAAGCCGCCGCGCGTGCCTTTCCCTCACGAACCAAGGAAGCGCCGCTCCTATCCTGCGCCACAGATGCCGACGCCGCCTCCTCTTCCCCTGTCCTCGCACCCCGGCCGCCGGAGAAGCAAAGGTCTAAGCCCTAGCCATCCGTCATTTCCCCTCTGCTCCCGACGCCGCCTCCCCTATTTTTCCCTTCTTCGTCCCGATTGCACAAGCCGGAGGTGGAAGCTGCCAACGCCGACGACAAGGAAGTGGAGGAGGCAATCTTAGTAGCGGTGATTCGCCGAAAGGATCCTAGATCGTTGTGTGTTGGCCGGCGGCGTGGACTGATCAGGAATCCTCTCTAGGGTTTGATCGTAAAGCTGAGGACTTTGATCTAGCGATCCTGCGAGACACGGAGGATTTTTATTAGGGTTTATTGTGACGATTCGTCAATCAGGTGGGTAATCCCTGTGTTTGGTCAACACAGGTTCAGTTTTTTCCCAGTGTGTCTTACTTTCTATCATTGTTAATTTTATGTCTTATCGTACTCCTGTTCCTTGCTACTTGGATACTTTAGTTGTACTCATGATTATCTCTTGCTTGACCTTATGTCTGTTGACCTTGGATTAATATTCCTGACTGTGCTTCTACTCTGGTTATGATAATTGTGATAATTATTGTTATAGTTCTTTTCTTATGATACTTGAGATCATTATGACCTATACCTATACTTATTCATTAGCCTGGTAGTACTAATGACTATGAAATGGACATACTTCGTGGTGATCCTTGATAACAATTGTAAATCCGATGATGTGGGTTATCGTGTCTATAGTAACCTTTAGTAGTATATTGATATAGGTGGTTATGACCCCTACTTCATCATATTGATGGCGACTGTACTGGCGGTGTATGCAGTCGATGGTTGTATGACAGTGTACGCAGCCGGTAGTGATCTGATCCCGACACTGGTTGGGGTGGTACTCAGAGAATTAGAGGACAGATATCGGCCATAGGATATGGGATCATCGGACGCGGAGCACTGATCCCCGATTTGGAACTACTTTGTTATAGACGCAGAGTGCTGGTCCCCCGATGCCGGCCATACCTACTGAGATGTACACGAGTGCTTGTAGCGTGTGGGTAGTTGCGTCGTGCGTGCGCGTCGTGCTAATGTTATATATATGTATTGGACCATACTGATCCTGAATTTGATTGCTTATCTGTTTCATTCTTGATTGTTGCACTTTGCTTTGACATGTCATTCATATGATGCATTACATGAGACTATTCCACTGCTTACCTATTCCAGAGTTATTTCTGATATCTTGCTGAGCTTTGGTATATATCTTTATTATCTAATTTATTTGTCGTGTCTATCTTTCTATATTACCCACTGAGTATTTCGTACCATCCCTTTGGACCCTAATTTTTCTGTCTTCCCGCTCAGGTAGGAGCTTCCAGATGA
>NC_133865.1:14502479-14520565 GCF_044706935.1 Curcuma longa
GGACTTCCACTGCCTAGTCTAACCGACTAGGTCTTCTTGCTCACTTCCACACATCCAAACATCAAGTCCTGTTTGGATCATCCCTTGGTCAAACTGATCGACTTAGGTGTATTGTCAAACATCGAAACTCTAGGCAAGATCTTAGTGCTTCTTGCACCAACACAGCGTCCTACTACTTGTTGGGAGATTTTTACGAAGACACACAAGTCCAAGGATGACACTTTTATTGATGCTCGCTCATAGGCATTAGACGTAAGAAAATATTTTTTTAATTTATTTCACATTACCGCCATGTAATTATTTTTTCTAATCTTAAATTTTATAATAATTTAATTTTAAACAGGCTGAATATTCTGTTAGAGTTGCACAGGCGTCTGCGCCTGCAGTTGAGGGAGGAGAGAGGCAAGAGCTCTCAACCGGCCAGTTGAATGAGATCTACTATGATGTGGTCGGTGGGAGGTAGAAGAACTCCACCCTCTACAGTCTAAGGTCCCAGGCGAGAGTCGTATATGATCGTGTGATGGCCCCTAGAGCCAGGGGTCGTCCCAGTGGATCAGATTCTGGGATAGAAGCCCTACAAAAAGAAAATCAAGAATTAAAAGATTGACTCGCTGTATTAGAGGGGCAGCAAGATCGACTCACCGTATTAGAGGCGCAGGCAGAAAGTCAAGCTCGGCTTGGGCGGCAGATGGCGCCTTCATGGAGGCCTTCGGCCAGACGCCACCCATGCCTACTTTTGATGCGCTGCGAGCTGAGCTGCTAGGTGCGGACCCTGATACTGAGACTCAGGACCCTAATGCTCCTGATCAGTAGCGGCTTGGGCGGTAGGTTAGCATTTCTATTACTTTTAATTTTTTTAAAGTTATTACTTGTAAGCATGTATTTTTCAAATACGTTGTTCTATTACTAACCTATCTTATTAGTTTTTTGCAGGATCTTCTATTTTGCCTCGGCTCGTTTAGATATAGTTTTGATCAGTTCTTGTATTTTGACATTTGATACAGTATTATTGTATCCAGATATTTGTATTTATGTTATTGTATTCAGATTGTATCGGAGTATTTTGACATGTGTTGTATTTAGATGTTATACGAGTTTGTTGTGTCTTACCATTATTGGCCTATTTGTGTATTTCTTTTATATTATATTGGTTTTGTTGTTATGTAAATAGGAAATTCAAAAAAATAGATTAAAATTTTTTAAAAAATTATATTATTAGCGACGGGATTTATTCGTCGCTAGTTTTTTACGACGGGGAAATAATCCGTCTCTAATTATTTAGCGACGAAATTCATTCCGTCGCTAAATAGCGACGGAATTTATAATTCCATCGCTAAAATGACGTCAGTGACCAAAAATCTGGCGACGGGCTATTTCCGTCGTTATTCGGTCGCTAATAAAGATTAGCGACAGAATTAGTCCGTCGCTATTGCATAATATTTTTGTGGTGTATGTAATTAAATTTAAAAATTATTTCCTAATCTAATAAAAGAATTATGATTTGTGAAATTGAATTTCTTGGTATATATATATCCGAAACTAATTTAGGACAACGACTAACATAACTCTTGCCATAATGTATGCTATGTCATATGCATGATTAATATGATTAATGCATGTTATATTGAAATGCCATGTAGATTCATATAAATAATTTTCTATATTACATGTAGTTGATGAAACCTAATAGTAAAGCTCTTGTTTAAATTTTAAAGCTTACACCTTCCATCAATATGGTTAAGAACCAGCGTTTAGTTATAAGCATGGGTTGTTGGACTCTCTCCAAGCTCAACTTATAATTAAATATGTTTGGACCATTAAGATATAATCTCATGATTAATGGGATGACTTTAACTTGAAGCATTGAATTGTTAGACTCTCTCCATGGTCTATATATGTGATACATAATTGGTATACTTGATACCTACTACTAGAAATAAGAATGACTTGTTGGACTCTCTCTAAAGTTATTCTTATCTATAGTGGATATCAACCCACTTGGTGAAAATCTACCATCTATCAAATTCAAAGTGAGGGCTCTTGAATTTGATAAGCAAGTAGAACTCCCATTTATGTGTGTAAATTATTTGCATTACATAATTAAAGTTATCTCTCTTATGTATGCTCAATTGTATTTTTCTAGGTTAATAGAATCAGCATGACTTCTTTAAATTTGCGCTCAATTTTGGAAACTAATAAATTGACTGGATTAAACTTCTTGAGCTGGCTTTGAAACTTGAGAATTGTTCTCAAGGTTGAGAAGATAGCCTATGTCATGGATAAGCCTCTTTCCCCGAGACTACCTGATGATGCAACACCTAACCAAAGGTTGGCCCATCAAAATATATGACTGATTTTGAGCTTGCCAGTTGCATCATGCTAGCCTCAATGTCCCCAGAACTGCAAAAACAACATAAGCATATGGATGCTGATATGATTGTTTACTATCTTCGTAAGCTATTTGATAAGCAAGCTAGATCTGAAAGGCTTGGGATTATTAAGCTTCTCTTTTGCTCAAAGATACAGGAGGGGTATTTGTAGTACAGTTTGTACTAACTATGAATGACTATATTGAGTGGTTGGGATTACTTGGACTTATCATGGATCATGAATTAAGTATTGACTTAATTCTACATATTTCCTGATAGCTATTAGTGTTGGTGCAGTTTGCACTAACAGTTTAACTCAAGTTTTGATGAATGACAAATAGGTTAAAGTTAGGTTTGTTATGGGTTTAACCTTCTTACTAAGTGTGCAGGGTTGAAAGACTTAGAACTAGACACCAGGCTGAAGTCCAAGATGATTTAGTCCTGGCAGGAAGTCCAGTTGGGTCCCCGGGGCCTGACAACTAGCTGAAGACCAAGTTAGTAGAGACTTGGTGATAATTAGCATTTTGACCAAGTTAATTAGGATCATATTGGGCTAATTTTGATTATATTTCATGATATAAATTGTATTTTAGATTAATTCTTTATCGTGGATAAATTTTTGGAGTTTATTATATTTTTCATGAATTTATGATATTTATGGAGATTAATTGATTATAATTTATTTTGCAAGAAATCCAATTTGGAGAAAAATCAATTCTAGTTCGAGTCTGGGTCAATTCGGATTCAATTTGACTTAATCAGATGTGAAATTGGCTTGGTAAGTTGCTGGTTCAACTCGCGTTCGGATCAAGTTTAGATTCAGTCAAACCATTGGAAGTTGGTTCAACCCAAATCATTAAATCCGCCTTTAAACTAGTTCAGCCCAAATTCAAAGCCTAGCCCACTTCACTAATTGGCCCAATCAACTATTGAATCCGATTCAAGTCTTTAATCGGCCGGTTCAATTGCAAACTCCACACGGTCCGGTTCAATCAAAATCCCACTGGTTCAAGCGAAGCACGGTTCATCGCCTAAGTTTTAAGATGGTCGGTTCACACAGAAAATGAGGGGGCTCAGTCATGATTTTGGGAAGCTACAGTGCTCCCAAAATCGTGACTACTGTTTCTCTTCTTCTCCTCTTCGCCGCCGTGGTCTCGATCCCCCACCGTGCCATCACCGTCCCTCTTCCTCCTCCTGATCAGTGCAAAGCAAAGGCCAGCATCCACCTCCGATTGTAGCATCAACGTCGTCCTTCTTTCCTCTGTCGTCGGCTACGCTGTGAGTGGTTTGCTCCAGCGGTGGCAGCCGGCGACAACCCCCTTCATCCATATCATCAGAAGCGCCAAAAATCGTCGGGCCTCGTCTGTGGTTCAGCGGGGAATCATCGGACCCCGTCTGTGGTTCAGCGGAGGACTCCGTCATCTTCGTCGCCGTCGTCATCGGAAATGGGCCAGGTAAGGGTCGGTTTCCAGTTCCTCTTCCTAATATCCCGTCTGTGGTTCAGCAGGGTGTTAGACTAGCATCTGAGGATCCGCCTGCGTCTTCTCCGACTACGCCGCACTGTGAGTGGTTTCTCCAGCAAGCGCCACCGTCCCGTTGGAGCTTGCAACCGAAATTGGCTAAGGTTTTCTTCTGTTCTGTGTCGTTTGGAGAGGGAAGAACTCTTTCACCATTGTCAATTGATTCTGTTTCATTTGGTTCATTGCTTGTTCTGTTCTTTTCATTCAACCGAAAATCCCCTCTGCCTGTACAATGTAAATACCAACTGTAACCCTAATTGTTAACATTAACACCTAATCCTCCTTAATTCTAATTTGAATCCTAACCTAATCCCTAACTCTGATGTTAACACTGATCCTAACTACTAATTTTAATTCTAACTCTAAGTTTGTTTGTTTTGTTTGTTGCTTTGTTCGGTTCTTGAAGTTGGCCTTTGGAATGATGAATGGTTAATGACTGTTGAAGTGTGGAATGTAATTGAAGTGTTATTGAGTTGATTTGTTTAGATGTAATCTTCTATGGAAATGGAATTATTGGTTATGCAAGCATGTTGTTAAGTTTAGTTGGATTAGTTGATGTCTAGTGATGAAGTTGTTTACTGTTGTTGAAATCTTGAGCTCGTTGGATCCAAGGAAGTATGTTATGTGGTTGAATTGATGATCATGAACACAATTATTGTATAATGAATGTAACCCATGTTGAACTTGAATTTGTATTATTAATGTAAGCAGAATGAATTCTTGATGTTGAGTGGAGTTGTGGTTATGGTGAATTGTTGAAAATGTTCTATTGAGGATTGTATGTGGATTATGTGATTTGTTTAATGTACGATGTATGCATGTAGGTTGTATGTGGTGAGTTGAACTTGTAGTGATGGTTGGAAGAAAGTTGTAGCTAGTTTCATGACTTGTAGAGTATTTATGATCACATGTAGATGAATTTTGTAAAGTTGATTCATGTTCAAGAATAAATTATTTTGTTTGTATGCTTTGTGTATATTGATATGATGTATTTGAATATTGTATGTTGTAATGTATATTGTGTATGTTGCATGTTGTAGAATTTATCATGTATGTTTGTATATTATGTATAAATTGAACTCCATGTTTGTATAGATTTGAGTAATGCTTGTGAATAAAGAATTGGGGATTGTAATTTGTATATATTGTTGTATGTTGTATATTATGGTATTTATACAATGCCTGTTTGAGTAGTGTATGTTATGTAAAGGAAGACATGTTGTGTTTTGAACTTGTATGAATCGAATTCGTGTAATAATTGTTGAATAATTGGTTGTGAATATATTTTGTATGATATGTCGTATATAATGGATGTTGGTGGTAATGGATGTACTTGTACGTTGTAATTGATGTATGTTGCATGATAATGAACTCCATGTTGTATGTATAATGTGTAAATGAGATGCATGATTAGAAATAATGTAGATTAGGATTCTTTTATTAATTGTAGATGTAATTGGATCTTCATTTGTAAATTTTAGGAATAAAGTGTAGGATCAAAATACACGCTAGAGGGGGGGGTGAATAGCGCGTTGCACGCTTTTCGATTTTCGTAAATCTTCGAACAACTCGAAAACTAAGATTGATAATAATGCGGAAACGTAAACTATGCAATAAGTAAATGACTCTTTTTGTTTTTACTTGGTTCACAGCGCAACGCTGCTACTCCAAGGCCCACGGTCCTTGACCGTTTACTTTGGGCAATCCACTAAGACACTTGCCCCTTTACGGCAGCAAGTGTATCGAAAGAAATGATACAAAAACTCGATTACAATTATTAAATGAAAGGAAATACAAAGTTTGCTTTTTACCGAACTTCTGGCTTTCTCGGTCGCTCCCCGGAAGTAGAAATCGGTGCCTCGGTGTGAAGTTGAGTAGCTTGAAGCAGGTACAGCACCGACGTCGAAAATGCAGGGCTCGGGAGTCGCGAGAATGAAGTTCGGAGGCGTTTGGAGTGAATTGATCGGCTGCTGGTCGCGGGCTCCTTTATATAGCCTTGCCGGAGTCGACTCAGATGCAGATCTGGGTCGACTCCAGCTTGCGTGGTAGATAGAACTCTATCATCTTTGCCCGTTATCCTTCCTGAGTCGACTCTGATTGACTTCTGGGTCGACTCTAGTCACGATGGCACTGATAACTACCTATTTGACCAGGTAAAATTAGGGCACCATATTGGGCTAATTTTTATTATATTTCATATCATGAATTGAGCTTTTATCTTGTTTTTTCTATCTTGAATTAATTGTAGTCTTTATTTTATTTTCTTATTATTTTTTGAGGTATTTAACGATATTAATTTGTGGTAATTGAATTGGTAGGAAATTAGGATGAAGATAATGAATTTTGGAGGATTAAATTACAAGAAATCAAGCTTGGGTTCAAAGATGGTTCGAATTGGAATTTAATTGACTCAATCAGATAAAAAGGATTCAACCAGGTCAATCAATACAACCCAAGCCCAAGCCAAATCCAAGTTCAATCCAAATCAAATTATCCTTTAAATCAATTGAGCCTAGTACTGTTTAAGCCCAAATCTCAGCCCAGCCCAAATTGCTGGCCCGGTTCAGAAATAGGCTTTGGTTCAATTCAATTGCAAAAGCCGATTCAATTGCATTCAATTAAGCCCGGTCCAAAATGGAATTTATAGCCGGTTCAGCACAGAAGCCGGTTCACAAGCATAGGATAAAAGGGAAACGCCGGTTCCGAAGGCAGGGAGCTCGCGACATTAGGTTTCTCTCCTCTTCTCCTCACGCGGCGGCGTTCCGAGCTCACGCCGTCGCGGTCCATCCCTTGCTTCCCCGATCAGCTTCGAACGGTGGCCGGCGACAACCATCCCTTCACATCCACAGAAGAGCATGCGGCGGCCGAGTTTCTGGCGGCGATTTGTAGCAGAGAAGCGGCTGATTCACTGGCGGCGATTTGTAGCAGTGGATTTCCGTGCGCGCCTTCAACCTTCCGCCACCACCGGAGAAGACCAGGTAAGGGTGTGTATTTCCTTGCTTCTGACTTCACTGGCAGCGATTTGTAGCAGGGAAACAGGGCAAGGGCTGCTCCTCCGACGCTGCCGTTTTCTCCGTTCGTGTCTCGCTGTGAGCGCAGCGGCGAGATCCATCTCCTCCACCTTCATCTTCACCGACGCTGGTTCCTCTGTTCTGTGTTGATTCGGCGAAACCATCCATCCCCTTCCATCCATCCTCCATTTCATCCATCGTTCCCCTGTTTGCCCCTGCCGAACCGAAAAGGGGAGGAATTTCACTGAACCCTAACACTAGTTTAACTCATCTCCGCTTGTTATCTTTTAGTAATTTGTTGGTTTCTGGAATCAAAACCCCCCCAATTTCATTATTGTTCTGCTCTTTTGTTGTGTTGAATGGATGAGTTACCATTTGAATGGATATTTGGTTTATTCATGCATGAAGTGTTGAAGCTGTTGATTTGATTATGTTGTTTGGCTAGTGATGATTTAGGATTTTTTGATTTTAATCGATTCAATTTTGGGCTTTTATATGAAAATAAATTATGAAATGGATCGATTTGATCTTAATTGTCCTATATTGCATAATCTGAGGTTTGATTCTAATTTTCATGATTTTATGGCAATTTTTGGCATTAATTTGATTTTTATTGATTTTAGGATTAAATCGGATCCGACTCGAGCTCAACCGCGGTCAAATCAAGTCAAATTTGTCAAACCGATCGCGCCAACACGGAGGAAATGACTTAGATCGAGCTTGGTCAAAATTTTACAATTTTTTGGAAACCCTAGACTGCCCTAGAGCTCAGATCAAGTCTGGCCGTCGGATTCAAAATCAAAGGCTCAGATTAATCAGTTAATCAGTGGTATTTAAACCCCAACTATACCCGATGAACAGTGGCTGCGCCTCCACTGTTCATCGTCCCAAACCGCGACCGCGAGAAGCCACTGTTCACCGACGTACGCGCACGGCCAGCCCCGTCCTCCCAAACCTATCCCGTTGCAATCCTTGATCCACGAGGAGTCCGAAACCGGCCGATTGGGTATTTTTCCGGCAGCTGAGGAGGTTCGTCGGAGAGGGTTTCACCGGCGGCCATTTCCTTGTTTCTTCGTTTTCCGGCCATCCACAACGAAATCCGGCACCGTAATCCGTGGAGGGGTTCTCCTAGGAGCGCTGAGCATTCCGGAATTACCAGTAAATCGATCGGAGCACGGTGGAAACTCGGAACCCAGTTTTTGCCATTCCACAGCCATGCGCCAGGTTTGTTTCTGTCCGAGGAGGGTTTCTTCGAGCTGAACAGCATCTGAGCAGCTAGCAAACCTCACGAAGACCGCGTTGAAGATTCCAAATTGATCAGTAAGCTTGATTGACAACCAAGCCGAGGAGAACAATCGGAGAAGAAAGGGATGGATGAGTTTCTGCATTTTCGGTTTCTGATAACTGTCCATTTCTGCATTTGAAGTTGTAATCTCGTGTTTACTGCATTAGTCACCTAACAATTGCTGTTTGTTTGAAGTTTGTTAATTCTTAATGTTAGTTTAGTTATTTTTGGATTTAACCTCATGCTATTAGCTTCGGATTCATTGTAGATTCTGATTTCACGTTTCTGATTTCATTGTATTAGCTCCAATTGCCTGATCTCAGTATTCCCGTGGCACTGTTCTGTGCCATCCTTCAACCACTGTTCCGTGCCAGCTGGTATTAGGGAATTGCTAGTTTAGGTTAAGTTAAACACTTGATTGCATTTTAGAATCAGTAACTAGTTTCAATCAATCCTAGGTGAAGTTAGATTGCATTTGGGTTCACGTTCGGATTTAAACGGTTAAGGTTTAGGATTTAGATAGGAGTTTGAATTGCATCTTAGTTTCATTTGGTAATTTAGTTCAACAGCTCATCATTAGGTAATTAAATTGCATTTGTCATTTATTTTCTGAATTTTATTTACATTTCATTTTAGAACCACAAAAACCCCATTTACCTTAGAAAACCCCAAAAATACGACACACCCAAGCTCGATTTAAACCGTTTCTACTAGTCCTTGGAAAAACACGACTCGAGGCCCCTATACTTGCTTTATTTGATATTTATCGCGGGTTTTCGATAAAATCTACAAATTTCAATTTGAAGCCCTACTCGTGACATCTAATCTAGGGTTGTCACCTAGCATTGAGAAATCCATCGGAACTCGCCCGGTTCAAGGCATTCCCCGTGTTACGAGGCGCCCCGGTGTACGGCCTAATGATTCCCCAATTCATAGCAAATCCCTACCCTCATGGATTCACACACACATAATTTATCATTAAGCACAAGTATAAATCCACGAAGCAATGCACAGTTATATCATTGAAAACGGTAGATTAATCAAATCCAAATACAATCATCCATTACATCTGATTTATCCTACATCCTAGAATCTAGGGAATCTACTCCATAGCGTGGAGGTTACAAGCCAAAGGAAAGAAAGAATACATCTCACTCCAAGGAATACAACAAAGAAATGCAGGAAATGAGACTTATCTTCTTCCTTGGACTGCAATCTCGGCGTAGATGGGATGAGGATGGACTGGAGCAGTCGGATCGGTGGATGGATCGTCTAATCTCGCTCTGAAACAGGCGTCGGTGGCTCTAGAACAGCTCCGGTGGCTCTCCAAAGTTTCCCCCCTTTCCTAGGTCTCAATAAGGACCTATTTATAGTGCAGGTCACGAATGCAGCACGCCCCCGTGCACACGGCCGTGCCTGGGAGGCACGGCCCCGTGTGGGCGTCGGGCACGGAAGAAGGCACGGCCGTGCCTTGGGGGCACGGCCGAAGGCAGTCAAGCTTCTGTTCTGGGGCACGGCCGTGCCTCTGGGGCACGGTCCAGACTTGTCTCCCTTCTGTTTGAAGGCATGGCCGTGCCTTTGAGGCACGGCCTCAGCCTGTCTTCTCCTCATTTGCTGGACACGGCCGTGTCTTTGAGGCACGGCCAGCTGCTTGGACCCTTCTGTTTTGGCACACGGCCGTGCCTGGTAGGCACGGCCAACAGCAGAGGCTTTCTTCTGGATGGAGACACGGCCGTGCCTGTGAGGCACGGCCATGACTTGGTTGGATTCTGTTTTGAAGCACGGCCGTGTCTGTGAGACACGGCCTCAAGCTGCTGCTGAGGGGAATGTTGGCACGGCCGTGCCTGTGAGGCACGGCCTTGGCTTGTTGGTCTTCTGTTTGGGCACACGCCCGTGCCCTTTGAAACACGGCCAGGAGGCTGAGAGACACGGCCGTGCCTATGAGGCACGGCCCTGTCTTGCCTTGTCTTCAATAGTACTCCGTTTTACCCGTTTTTGCTCCATTTTCCACCCTGAAACATGTAAAAGCACGAGCAGATCTCCGAACTAGGAAATGCAAGATATGTGCCTAAATGCATAAATAAGGGATGCAATGCACATAAGAATTTAGCAATAAATCCAGAAAGATGTGCAAATAAAGCATAAATACATGTATACATCCTACGCACATCAAATTTTTCTTTTGCATGCAACGTTGAAACATTTCATGCATCAAATCCCTTTGCATGTAACATGAGATTTCATGCATTAAATAATTTTATGCATTAATATTTTTGTATGCATTTGCCTTCTTAAATTAATTTTATTTGAATCTAATTCATATTAAACCAACTCAAGTTTGGCCAAGTAATAAGTCTAACTCATTTTAGTCCATTCAATCAACTAATGATTCATTTAGTCAAACTAAGATGATCATGTCTCCAAAATAACGTGTTCTTTGTGTGTGACCCAATAGGTTCTTGCAACGTTGGCAATGTTTCTAAACTCTTTTAGAAACATAAGCAATGAGTGACATCTAGTAATGCATTATTGCTACCCAAGTGGCAAGAATGTCGAAATCCGACATAACCTCCGTGACTACGATAATGTATGACCATGTCCTTCTATCCTTGATATCTAGATTGATCAATGAGGCATAGACCATGTCATCCTCTTATCAATTTTTATGTTTCTTGATCCCCAAGTAGACTCACTCAAGCAAATGAACTCAATATCTCATATTGACTCATTTGGGCATGGTCATGCATTTCGTGGTCCTACTCTATCAAAAAGGCCATAAGATATCACTCCCGTTATATGGGAGGAATAGATCTCATCTACATCACTCACATCCCTCCGCATAATTTGTTTCATACCCAGTGATCGCCTTTATAGTCCACCTTGTTACGGGTGACGGTTGACGATACCAAAGTATATAACTCCTTATGTAGGGAACCATAGTGACTTCAGGTCTAAGGACTATTCATACCCTTATCACAGTCATCGCCTCATCCTTGGGTTGCGAGTTTGATCATTTAGAACCCATTTTAGGCAACACCAAGATTGATATTGACACTTGTTTGGCGATGAAAATGATATGCAAGTGCGAGGGGGGTATGGTTTTAACATACATGATGGATTTCCATTTCCATTACCTCACCCAAGGACTACTATTAGAAAGGCCGAGAATTGGATTTTACGCACTCCAGTACCTAGTCACTCCCCCTCCTTACATGAACCAGACTTGGAACAAGCCCAAGAAACTTCGTATCACCATGAACCTTCTTATCATGAACCTTCCTACCCTGGGACTGAGCCTGCCAGACATTCTTATGCATATGGTGAGACAGGCTCAGCTTATGATTTTTCTGAATTCTGTAGTGCTCTTGACACGCTCCATGACGAGCACTCTGCATACCAACGTCAGTTGGATGACTATGGTGCCATGACCCAGGAGCAGTTTAGGGAAGTACGGGACCATTTTACTAGGGCGGATGAGTTCTATTCTTCGGTGAACAGTTTCATGGGACAACAATACAGGGAGTGGAATAGAGAGGAGGAATTTAGGAGGTCCATGGATTTGACACGTCAGCAGGTTGCCTCTCTATATCAGTATCATGAGGGTCTAGGCAACCTACCTCAACTTCCTAGATTTCCTCCTAGGTATCCGCCTCCTCCTCCAGATTATGGAAGGAGGTAGAAAAATTCAAGTCTGGGGGAAAAGCAATAATTGTTTATAGTGTAAATAGCTTGCATTTTATTTTGAACTTTGTTTAATTTTGCTTTGAATTTTACTTTGAACTTTGCTTATGCAATTTGCTTTGAACTTTGTTTTTGAAATTTTATTTATGCAATTTGTTTTGAAATTTGCTTTGTGAATACATGGTAAATAACATGTCATGAATCACCATGTCACCTTAGGTGTTTGTCCTTATGTAAAAATGCTAGCATGATTTTTGTTAAGATGACGATATTGATACAAGTAGTTAATATCCCTAGAACTAGGTCTTTTCTTATCTTCAAAAGTAGGAAGTGAGCTAGTATTTCTTGAGAAAATTGAGACTTGGCCTAGTTTAAGGATCTCTTACACTACTACCTAATCTAGGAGGTTGATACATCTCTGAAATTAGTCATGATTCATGAGACCTGATTAGTACTAGGGTTTCCATGGTGATCTTCCATTGCATTTTGGTTACTGGACGAACTCAATTCATGAAAGCTCTTTTGGAAAAATCCTAAGTCCCCTAAAAAAAAAAAAAAATGCTTTGCTTGCAATAATGTAAATACATTGCAAACAAAATAAAAAGGGATGAAAAAACAGTATCAAGAGTGGAAACTTTTCATTTACCCCTTTGAGACCGGTAATGGTTACTGGGGAAATAAATGATCTGATTCTCTTGAATTTGAGCTAATCCTTTGAGACCTTATGCAATGGAAGAGATGAACCAAGCCTGTGGCAGGTAAGTGTCTAAGGCCGGGAACACTTAGGAACACGGTAGCATGACGACTTGACTTGAAGTAAGGATTTTGATACCAATTAGACTAAGGTCACTTTTGCACTGAGCACGGAGAACTTTTTCTAGGCCATGTTTTGATGATTTTGAGTATCATGCTTACCATTGCTTCTGTTTGATAAGATTAGACCGATGTTCTTAGGATACCTATGCTGCTTTGTGTTTTTATCCGAATCTAGACGCGGGTTTTTACTTGAGGACAAGCAAAAGTTTAAGTCTGGGGGTGTGATGTGCGTAGGGTATACATATGTTTCTTATGCTTTAATCGTACATCTTTCTGTATTTCACGCTATTTCCTACGTTCATTGCATCCTTTATCTGTGCATTAGGCATGATTTTCTCCTTTTCCTAGTTCGGAGGTCTGCTCGTGTGTTTATGTATTTGCAGGACGGAAATGGAGCGAAAAAGGCTAAACGGAGAAGCAATTGAAGACAAGGCTAGACAGGGTCGTGCCTCCCAGGCACGGCCGTGTCTCATTCCTCCAGGGACCGTGCCCCCCAGGGCACGACCGTGCTTCTTCACAGGCAGAACCAACCCCTGGCCGTGCCCACCAGGCACGGCCGTGTCTTCACAACAGAGGAACAGCTGCCAGGGGCCGTGCCAAACAGGCACGGCCGTGCCTTCGCTCCAGCACCCAGCCAGCGCATGGCCGTGCCTCACAGGCACGGCCGTGCCACATTTCCAGAGCGACGACTGCCTTATGGCCGTGCCCCACAGGCACGGCCGTGCCATGTCTCCAGAGCCTCGTCTGCCCTGGCCGTGCCCCACAGGCACGGCCGTGCCACATTTCCAGAGCATCGACTGGCCATGGTCGTGCCCCCTAGGCACGGCCGTGCCTATCTTCCAGAGGAGCGGCAGCACACGGCCGTGCCTCCCAGACACGGCCGTGTGACGGGGGCGTGTCTGTCGTGTGAATAGGGCACTTAGAGGAGGGCATATAAATAGCCTCCTTAAGACCCCTAAGAAAGGGGGGAGACCTTGGGAGAGACCCTAGGAGTGTTTTGAGCCACCGAAGCCACATTCCGGAGCAGGAATCGACGATCCATCCATCCGTCCGGGATTACTCCATCGCCTCCGTCCACCGTCAACGAGGAGAAAGCAAAGCGGAGAAGAAGACCTTCATTGATAAGTTTTACTTCCTTTCTTGGATTTAGAATGTATTATTTCACATCTTCTTCGAGTTGTAATCTCTCCGTTATGGAGTAGTTCTCTAGATTCTAGGATTAGGAGGAATCGAGGTGTTATGGATGATTGAACTTGTGGATTTGTTATTTACCATGTTCAGTGATATATATGTACATGTTGCTTTATGGATTTGTGCCTTGTGATTGATTGATAATATGTCTATGAATGGTATTGAATCTATGAGGATAAGGATTTATTGTGGTTTTGAGGATTCTTAGGATCGTATGACCGGGGTGCCTTGTGACAGAAGGTTAACCTTTAACCGGACCTTCCGAGAGGAAATCTTTAGGCTATAATGAATCTTTATGAGGGATAACTAATGGTTATTGATTGTTAGGGAGAGGATCCTTAAATGGATACCCTGTGACAGAGGGTAGGACACTAGTAGTATGCTGGGGTGCCCGGGTGACAGCGGGAGAGCCATAACCAGGCTATCTGGTGTCATCTCAAACTGACAATCATAACGCTAGAACACCATTGATTTTATTCCGAGGAAACCTGACGAGGTCTAATTGGATACATTGGTTAGAATCCCTGCAAATGTGCATATATTGAGGAATGGTAAAGGATCCATAGTCAATCAAACATAATCTCGAGGAATCCGAAGTCCTAGGATCGTTTCCACAAATCTGTCATAGTTGATTTCTCTCTATTTGAGGTTTTAGGAGCTCGACTACACTCTCTCTTCCCCACACCAACTCAACATAAGTGATCTCTCCACTCTTATTGTACTAGTTTAGTGATCAATTCCACGGTCCCTGTGGATTCGATATCTTTTATTACTTGACGACATTCCGTATACTTGCGGAACGCGCATCAGGGTTCTCCAAGGGTTCTTGAGGATTCCGAAGCATCAAATTGCAAGCAATTTCAAAGATTTTCAGCTGGATTTTCAAAACCTGATTGGTTTTGTTCTTGGCTCTGTTCGGCGCAGCGAGGAGGAGGGTTTCTGAGCTGCGTTGCTCAGAGTTGATTCGGAGCAAGCCGAGCTTGGTTCGTGAGAAGATAATCTAGGATTTCTGATCCTTGATCAAGCCTTGTGTGACAGCAAGGAGGAGATTGAGATGGAAGGGAGAATCTGAATTTCTGCATTTCTGTATTTCTGTTCTTGAACTAAACTACATTTTTGATTTCTGTATTGTACTGCATTTCTGCATTCTTGAACTTGGTTTATCCGGTTAATACATTAGATGATGTTAGTGTCTTGGTAAGCTTAGAAGTTTTCCTAGCTTTAATTTCAGATTTCTTCAGCATTCTTGTATCCAAAAGTTTTAATCTGAATTTCAAATTTCTTTGGCACTGTTTCAAATCAGAAACACGTTCATGTGCTAGTTTTTTTAGGTTTGATCAGCTTAAGCTTTGGTTTTAGCTGTTGTTAAGCGAATTTGGATAGATGAATTGCAAGTTAGATTTGTTACTTTGAACATCAATTTGTCAGACTAGTCTAGTTTTGTTTCTTTTCTTTGTTCCTCTAGTTACATTTCATGTTTCAATTTCTTACCATTACTTTGTTGCTATTTTGAATTTTTGCATTAGAATTCTAAAGTCATTTACTGATTTTGAGTTCACATTTTGTTTAAAAAACATCAAAACTCATTTACATTTGAAAACCCAAAAATAACGACACGAAAGCTCAACTTAAGTAATTTTCTATTAGCCCTTGGAAAAATATGACTCGAGGCCCCTATACTTCGTTTGATTTGTATTTTTCATGGGTTTTCGATAATTAAATCAATTTGCAATCCTAATCGTGACATATCAATTCTACGGTTGTCAAATTTTAGCGTAATTGTCGAAGAAGCTAGTAGAAATTGTTTGATTTGAGCTTGTTCACATTCTCATGTTTCTTTATTGTTGCTTTGATTATTGTTGGTTTCTAAGATGTATGGAAACTCATTTTACCAACAACCACCTTGTCAACAATTTCAACAGTAAAATTTTTATTTGCAGGAACCTTATCAAGGTTTTCAACAACAATTTCAAGGTGGACAACCTCAACATCAAATTCAACAGCCTTATCAATGTTTTTAGCAAGTTAATCAATAATTTCAGCATCAAGATCAGAATTTTCAGCAACAATACAATAATTTCCAGCAACAATTTCATCATTCATAGCCTCAATACTCAAAATATCAACAATCACAATTTCAGCCTCCAAACTAAAATTTTCAGCAATTTTCTAACACCTTTCAGCAGTCCCAAAATCAAAGTTTTCAAAGCAACAATTTTTAGCAACATTCATTGAACTTTCAAGGGAATTTTCAATATCAAAATCAACCAAATCAGCATTCAAATCAATTCCAACATCAACAATTTCAAGGTTGTAGGATCGGAATACGCGCTAGAGGGGGGGTGAATAGCGCGTATGGCTTTTTCAAAACTTTCGTTCGTTTTTAACTATCAAATACTAAGCAGCGGATATTAAAAATAAAACACACGGACACGCGGATTTTACTTGGTTCCTAACCCCCCAGGGTTAGTACGTCCAAGGCCTAATCACGGGAGGCGCCCGTCCACTAGTGGTCTCCTTCCCGAACCTTGTTCGGAGGCGGAGAAACCCGTCTTACAGTCCGATAAACAATAACTTAAGAATAGAAATTAAAAGCAATAAATTAAAAGCAAACTCTTGTGGCCGATCTGGAAGTCCTGAGCGCCGCGCACTCCTCCTGGATCTTCCCCGGTTGCAAGAACTGGCCTCTTTTGCGTTTCACAGCACTACAGAATGAGTTGGGAGGTTTCTGGCTTGAATGATCTCGTTTCTGGGCGTTCACCTCCTTTTATACTGCCCCTGGGTCGACCCCAGCAAGCCCTGAGTCGACTCCAGCTTATGTGGTGGATAAATCTTCATTCTGGACGTTATCTCTTGCCTGGGTCGACCCAAATGGGCTTCTGGGTCGACTCCAGCCCTTGGAGTCGACTCCAGCCCGAATCTGGGTCGACTCAAAAAACCTTTTTTGTAGATCTCTGAAAGAGCTTTCCAACGCATCTGACCGTGCTTCGTTTCGAGTCCCGAGTCAAAAGTTATGGCCGTTTGAAGTTCAGCCTGCATTATGGTTCCTGAAAAATAAGCATGCATACAAAGAAGCAAACCTACCTTTACCTTGTGAGTCTAACTTCGGATTTCTCCTGAAATCCTGGGTTAGTCTGACGCCTCCTGTCCCACTCCAGAAATGCGCCCTTACCCACTCCACTCAGGAGAATTTATGCCAACTAAGTCCTCCAGACTTGTTGGACTTGTGCTCGGCTCTGTCTTTGCCCCCCAGGACTTGGAACGCAACTGATCCTCCTGATCAGTCCATTCTTCTGCTGCAACTTGGTCCTCCTGACCAAGTCCAGCCTTCTGCAACTTGGTCCTCCTAACCAAGTCCAGACTTTTGCCTGGTGCACGTTGACTCTGCCAAGACTTCCGCCTGATCCTCCAAATCAGGACTTCCCTTTGCCTAGCCTACAACTAGGACTTTCCCTTGCCCAGCTTCACTCACCAGGACTTCCCTTGCCTAATCTTTCAGATTAGGACTTCCATTGCCTAGCCTAACCGACTAGGCCTTCTCGCTCACTTCCACATATCCAAACATCAAGTCCTGTTTGGATCAACCCTTGGTCAAACTGACCAGACTTAGGTGTATTGTCAAACATCGAAACTCTTAGGCAAGATCTTAGTGCATCTTGCACCAACAATCTCCCCCTTTTTGATGTTTGACAATTTCTTAAGTTAATATAGGTCAGGGTTTAATTTTCTGGGAGAAATCTATATTATTAACTTAAGGTCCCTTCTCCCCCTTTTCATACATCAAAAAGATTTAGTATTTTAAGTTCATTCTCTCTTGCACCAACAATAATGGTAACCCTATGGTCACGCCTAAGTCTTGACAATTCTTGAAAGACCATTATAGTTTGTAAAAGATAATTTTTCAAGTTTGAGTTTTGAAAAATTTGTTCAAAATATTTTTTCAAAACAATTTTCAAAATAAGTTCAATTTTCAAAATAGATTTTGAAAATATTTTTCAGATTAGTTTTCATAAGTGTTTTGTAATATAGATATTTTTTGAAAAGCTAGTTAAAATAAGTTTTGAATAATTTTGTTCAAGATAGTTTTTCAAAGGAATTTTCAAAATAGGTTTGATTTTCAAAATAAATTTTGAAAGTATTTTTCAAATTAGTTTTCAAAAGTGTTTTGAAAAGTAGGTATTTTTGAAAAATTAGTTATTATTCTTTTTGTGTC
>NC_133865.1:14520665-14544972 GCF_044706935.1 Curcuma longa
TTTAAAAAAAAATTATTTTTCCTAAAATTATTTTATATATTATTCTTTTAATTTAGGATCAAACCCTCACTACAAAAAAACCTGCCATTTGCGATGAATTTCTTAAAAAAATTTGTCGTAAAATAGTTTGTGACAAATTTGATTTCGTCGTGATAAAATCGTCGCCAAATTCTGCGACAAAAAATCTAAGTTCGTCGTAAAAATTTGCGATGAAATTTGATTTTCGTCGTCATTCGTCGCTAATTGGCGACAAATGATTTTCGTTGACCAAATTCGTCGCCAATCACGATTCGTCGCCGATGAATTTAGGCGAACACAATTCGTCACCAATTGGCAACAAATGAAAATCAAATTTCGTCGCAAATTTTTATAAATAGTAACTTACGATAGAATTATGATAAACCTGTTTTCGTCATAAAATTCATCGACGAAAATGATTTTTCGTCGTAAAATTGCAAAATTAAAAAAACCTAATCTACTTGTTTGATGATTATCCCGTATATATAATCCATATACATCAATATCATATCAACATCCAATCCATAACATACATAAGACCTGTCACATAAAATCCATAACACATCAATATCATATCAACATCCAATCACATACAATCCATAACACATCAATATCAATATCAATCCATAACATACATAAGACCTGTAACATACATATCAATATCAACATCCATATTTCACAATACATAAATATGAAACAATCAATAACATACATTCATTATACAAATATCCATATACATACAAATATCCATATCAACATCCATAATCCATAACATGCATAATATACAAAATTCAAATGATACAATCCATACAAAGATCCAAAATAGATATGTACACATGTCTATAAGTCCAACCAACATCCAGTCATAACAATCCTAGAAATCTATACAAAGTACTGATATAAACAAGTCTGAGGATGAAGAAAAGATAGAATAGAATCATCGTGGTCCAACCAACATCCAGTCATAATAATCCAATAACATCGTTTTTCAACCTTGCTGCAATTGTTAAACACTTGGTGAAGCTAAAACAAATATCAACAAAAACAAAAACAAAATAACCCAAGAAAATGTCAGATGCATATGAGTTGCCATAAGGTGAACGCCATAGGCAAAAGAAATAAAAAATAAAAAAAGGATTTATAGATGTGGACTATTAAATCATAGAAAGAACTAGAAAGAATGAAGATAGTGACTAAAATTGGATTCATGGCAAAGAATCAGATCCTATTAAAGATTATAGTGAAATATAGGAACTGAAGACAACCACAAACAAAACGAGGAGTTTTCTAGTTGGTCTATGACGCTAAGTAATTGCAGCGAAGATGTATGCTGTTCTCTTTTTCCCTTTTCTTATATAAAAAATATTCATGTTATGGATACTAAACAATGGAAACAATTTGCTGAGATCAACTTTCACCAGTCGTTTGACAAAACGTTGTGCTAGTCATTCTACTTTCTAATCTTTCCTTGATGCTAAGATTGATTGTTGATAAAGCAAAAAATCAAACATGAAATTGAATTTCCTCTATCCTTAATTTTAACTAAAAGTGTAGATCAGAGCTTCAGACAACCCTAGAAAATGGAATTTCACAAATGAAAATTCAGACAGTTTTGACTGAAAGTTGTAGCAACCCCAAATAGACTGTCGAATGTTGATCATGATAGAAACAGAGGATTAGCCAAGAGAACTGTAATAGCAAGTTACACACAATTTCAGATGTCTGATTATATTTGAAAATGTAAGATGAAAGAATTACCATTTAGGCATTTAGTTTTACCGTCAGAAGTTACTTACTCTACCAGTGCAGCAGGATCCCATGAGGAAGGAACTTCCTGCTTGATTCTATCAAGCAACACAATATGAGAGCTCACAAGCTCAACACTGTAGAGTGTTATGTACCAGTCGTCGAAGGCAAGACTCTTGGTAGTTGATACGTCCTTCTGCCAGCACCCTCTGAAACCAAACATGGAATTGAACAAACCAGAGTGAATTTTTCTAGGAGTAGAAAGAATCTGGTTGAATTGCTCTTCCATCTGATCAAAATCCAAAAATCAGTGCCAAGCCTAGAACAATCGGATGATAAGAAGCATCTTTATCCGCCGAAATGATAAAATTTGGTGCAGGAAAAAAATCGATCTAACTAGGCATGCCAAGGAAGGAAAACACATATTTCAGAGATAATCACACGACTGGAAATACCAAAAAGGAGTAATAAAGAGTTGTGAATTGAGAACATGGTTAAACGAGATGACATCGCTCCGGTACCTCGTCCTCCCCCCTCTATTGCACTTGATGGCCTTGGGAACATTGGGGACGACGACACCGCCCGGCATAAAGAGATCTTGAACGAAGGTTTGGTCCAGTTCGATCAAGCGGGAGCCATCTGGACCGGGCTTCACGTAGGAGAAGGAGAAGTCGCAGCATAGATCGTACCCACATCCATCGCCGATCGCTGCGACGGCTTTCTCCGCCGCCACCGCCGCCTCCTGTGTCAAATCGCTCCGACTTGGAGCCACCATCATCGTTCGTCTCTCTAGACGCCCTCAAAGTGTCTCAGACGCGAGCAACGAACTACAGCAAAGTAGCAGTAGAAGAAGCGACCATAGAAGAGGCCTCCATCTTCCATTTTTCTTTATCTGCTTTCCCAGCGCTGAAGCTTCGTCCTATTTGCCCCGAAAGCAATCGATGGGGGCCATCGCAATGGCACATGAATCACGAAGGTCGTTGAAGTAGTCCACCTCTGCCATGGAACACCCAACCCAAGTACCCAACCGTCCTCGCCGATGGTGACGACGACCTCCGAGAGAATGACGATAGGGGTGATCTGAGCTCCGGTATCCTCGTCCTCGCCGGCAGCGCTCTCCGCGGTTGGCCGGCGGCGGCCACTGGCCCCTGCAGCGGTCCGGTGGCGAAAAACACACCCACGAGGAAGGAAAAGGAGGAAGGAGGAAGCTTACTGAAAGATTCGGCAAGATCCCGTTCGGCAAAAGCGAGAAACCGGCGAGGAAGAGGCTGTTGGCGTTGTTGAGGAAAGGGGCATTTTTTTGCGTAAAGAAGGAGGCGGAGAGGCGGCTGTTCGCGTAAAGAGGAAAGGATTTGTTATTTAGGCCATTAAGGAATTGGCGACGGACAGAGTGTTCATCGCCGAATCAGCGACAAACACTCCGTTCGTCGCCAATTTTGGCGACGAAAAATTGCTGAAATAGGTGTTCATTGCTGATTCGGCGACGAACAGTGCGTTCGTCGCTAAATTTGAAGATCATGTTGCGGTTTCATGGCTATTTCGTGACGAATAAATTTTTCATCGCAAATTTGCGATGAATATTATTTTCGTCGCAAATTGGCGACGAATATTATTTTCGTTGCAAATTCGGCGACGAATTTTACAACGAATTTTTTTGCAACGAAATTAGTGACGAAATTAATATGTTACTAAATTAGCAATAAATCTCGTCGTAAATTTCGTTGCTAATCAGCGATGAAAAATGAATTCATCGCAAAATCTGTTGCAAATTTGCGACGAAAAGAATTCATCACAAAAATGCGTCCCTAAAAACCTATTTTTTTTGTAGTGCCTAAGACACATGGGGGAATTTGCTCTGTGATTAACAAAGAACCTTGAGGACGTGTCCTGTTAGGGAGAGTCTTGAATTAAAAAGATAATTATTAGTTTTTCAAAAATCTACTTATTTTAAAAACACTCTATTTTGAAAAATAATATTTTAAAAATTATTATTATCCATTATGCTTTTGACGTAGGATCAAACCCTAAGACACATAGGGAGTTTGCTTTGTGGTTAACAAAGGGCCTTGAGGACGTGTCTAGTTAAGGGGGAGATTCTAATTTAAAAAGAATAATAAATAGTTTTCAAAAAACTATCTATTTTAAAAATACTTTTAATGAAAATTATTTCAAAATTATTATCCATTATTCTTTTAATTTGAGTCAAACCCTTAGACATACAGGGAAATTACTTTGTGGTCAACAAAGAGCCCTAAAGATGTGTCGGATTAAGGGGAAAATTCTGACTTAAAAGAATAATAACTAGTTTTTCAAAAATACCTATTTTGCAAAACACTTTTGAAAACTAATTTGAAAAATACCTTCAAAATCTATTTTGAAAATCTATTAAAATTATTTTAAAACTATGAAGCTATTTATCTTGAAAAAGTTTCATGAAACTTATAAAAATATTTACTTTTAAAAGTACTTCCTCAAATCTACTATGGTCTTTCAAGATATGTCAAAACTTAGTTGTAACCATATATGTTACTATTATTTTTGGTGCAAGAGCGAATGGACTTAAAATTTAAAATCTTTTTGATATGTGAAAAGGGGGAGAAGGGACCTTAAGTTAATCATATAGAATTCTCCCAAATAATTAAACCCTGACCGATATTAACTTAAGAAATTGTCAAACATAAAAAAGGAGGAGATTGTTGGTGCAAGATGCACTAAGATCTTGCCTAGAGTTTCGATGTTTGACAATACACCTAAGTCTGGTCAGTTTGACCAAGGGTTGATCCAAACAGGACTTGATGTTTGGATGTGTGGAAGTGAGCGAGAAGACCTAGTCGGTTAGACTAGGCAGTGGAAATCCTGATCTGGACGATCGGGCAAGGGAAGTCTTGGTGAGTGAAGTTGGACAAGGGAAAGTCCTAGTTGTAGGCTAGGCAAAGGGAAGTCCTGGTTTGGAGGATCAGGCGAAAGTCTTGGCAGAGTCGAAGCACTAGGTGAAGTCTGGGCTGGTCTGAAGGACCGAGTCGCAGCAGAAGTCTGGGCTGGTCTAGGTGACCGAGTCGCAGCAGAAGTCTGGGCTGGTCAAGGTGACCGAGTCGCAGCAGAAGTCTGGGTTGGTTAGAGAGAACCAAATTGCAGCACAAATCCTAGGGGCTGAGAACAGAGCCGAGCAAAAGTCCAACAAGTCAGGAGAACTTGGTTGGCAAAGGTAAATTCTCCAGAGGGGAGTGGGTTATACTAACCCAAGATTTCGATAGAAATTTGAAGTTAGACCCACAGATAAGGTTAGGTTGTCTTGTTTGCTTGTATGCTTGTCTTGCAGGGACCAGGAGCTGGAAGCAAGAGCCAAGGAAAAGTAAAACAAGGCAATTGAACCAAGTCAGCTCAGCTGAGTCGACTCAGATGAAGACTTGAGTCGACTCCAACTAATTCAGTCGAAATCCAGAAGTCAGCGCATCAACTCGTCTTGGAGTCGACTCAAGTAAAGTTTTGAGTCGACTCAAGCTAATTCAGAATCAAAAGTTATCGCAGTTGATGCCACAGCGACTGGAGTCGACTCAGGAGGTAACTGGAGTCAACTCAGAGAGGATAACGGGTGGAAGCGATAAAACTTCATCTGCCACGTTAGCTAGAGTCGACTCAGATAGGCATTTGAGTCGACTTAGGACCAGTATAAAAGAAGGCTTCGACTAGCAGCTTGAGACACAATTCATACGTCCTTCTTTCTGACAAGAGCTGCTACCGAACGCAACAGAGGCCAACCGCTGACAATCGGGGAAGATCCAGGAGGAGTGCGCGGTGCTCAAGACTTCTGGATTGGCTAAGTGTTTGGTTTATTCGTTGCCGACAGAGCCTTTCTCCCACACCTGTTTCCTCTGTTCTGCTGCCGCCGTCGTCTTCAGCATGGATGATCGTCGACCCCCCTTGCTTCTCCTGGGTGTTGGTGGTTGCTGATCTTCTTGATGTTTGCCGGAGAAGAAGCCCCGTGAGAGAGGAGAAGAAGCCAAAAAGAGAAAGCATTAGCCGGCGTTGGACGCCGGCACGAGACTTTATTTTGGCCGCATGGGAGAAGAAAGGTAGATTATTCCATCATTTACGGAAATAGTTTTCGACCCTAACCAGAAAGAGTTTTTGGTTATTTATCCTAAATTGGCTGTCAAAGGTTGACCACTTAAACTATATCGGGAATATGATTTTCGGTGATAATTAGAAAGCCCCAGAACGATTGCGACAAACGTTGTTACATGGTTTCAGAATAAGGCTTTTCTAGATTCGATCGTCATCGATCATCGGCTAGTACCATAGATGATGACGCAACTCGTGGCTTTCGAAGCCATCCAGACAAGAGCTTGGCGTGGATCACCAATAGAGACGGGACTTCGACAAGGACCGCTCGATTGATACAAATCCTGCTCAAACGTCATTAGAAAGGTATGCGTAGAATTATTTAGTTTTTATAAATTTTAATTTCCTGTCATGCCTTGTATACTTTTATTTCCTGCTATGCATGCGTGTGTTGTATAATAATTAGTTTAAATTATTTGTTTATTTTCGTTGCGCACATTTGTGAAACGTATAAACACGCACATTGCACTGGGATGATCCCAATAGGGTGAACGTGCACAACCAGATATAACAACAACAAGACATCCTCTTCAACTAGTGGTGATTCTGAACGCGAATGAGGTCAGGCCTGTGCAACCGGGGAAGTTTCAGGAGGAGTGCGCGACGCTCAGGACTTCTAGATTGACATCACTTGTTTGGTTTAATTCCTTGTCTTACTTTGTTTTATTTATTGTTATATTTTTTATTGGACTGTAAGACAAGTTTCTCTGCTTTCGAACGAACGTTCGGAAAGGAGACCACTAGTGGACGGGCACCTCCCGTACATAGGCCTTGGATGTACTAACCCTAAAGAGTTAGGAACCAAGTAAAAAATTCACGTATCCCTGCATTCTTTTCTAATATCAGCTGCTTGATTTCTGATAGAATGAACAAAAAAGCGATGACTGCGCTATTTACCCCCCCCCCCCCTCTCTAGCGCGCATCACGATCCTACACACTTGGGTAAAATTCTTAAATTCCAAAGATCAAACTTACAAAAATTTCATAAACTTATGCAAACTAATAGAAAATGAAAAAGATTTAAAAATTAAAAGAATACATAATGATCATGGTGAAGAGTTTGAAAATACTAGATTTAATGAGTTTTATCAAATCAATGGATACCACTATAAATTTTCATGTCATAGAACTCCACAACAAAATAGAATAGTTAAAAGAAAAAATAGAACCCTATAAGAAACAGCTACGACAATGTTAAATGAATATAATCTACTCAACAAATTTTAGACTAAGGTAATAAGCACAACCTGTTACATACAAAATAGAATATTAATTAACAAACATCATAATAAAACTGTTTATGAAATATATTATAGCAGAATATCCAACTTAAATTATCTAAAGATATTTGGATATAAAGTATATATACTTAACATAAAAGATTACTTAGGAAAATTTACATCCAAAACCACTCAAGGTATATTCCTAGGATACTCAATAACTAGTAAGGCATATAGGGTACATAATCAAGATACATTAAAAGTTGAAGAAACCACAAACCTAATATTTGATGAAGAAAATACTCAAGTTAACAATAATCAATCTAATGAGCAAATTAATAATCAACAAAATCAAGAAGTAGAAGAAATACAACCTAACACAAATGAAATCGAACCAGAAGATAGGTCTAACCCAAACCTAACCAAACCTGATACTACAAATGCACCAAGACTAAGATCCAATCACCCACCTGATCAAATTTTGGGTGATCCTACCCTAGGGGTCCAAACTAGGTCAGCCTATACAAACTTAAGTCAAATAGCACTAATATCCAACATTGAACAAAAGATTATAGAAGAAGACCTACCAGACTCTGACTAGATAATAGTAATGCAAGAGGAACTAGCACAATTTGAAAGAAATCAAGTATGGGACTTAGTTTCTAGGCCAGATGATAAATCCATCATAGAATCTAAATGGGTATTTAGAAATAAAACAAATGAAAAAGGGAAGGTAGTAAGAAACAAAGCTAGGTTAGTAGCTAAAGAGTTTAGTCAAGTAGAAAGGCTAGACTACGATGAAACCTATGCACCCATAGCTAGACTTGAACCATTAGAATATTATTAGCCTACACAGTTCATAAAGGATTCAAGCTCTACTAGATGGACGTAAACAGGTTCATTAAAGAAGAAGTTTATGTAGGTCAACCACCTAAGTTTGAAGATAAAGATCATCCAGATTATATCTTCAAACTTAAGAAAGTCTTATATGGACTAAAATAAGCACCTAAGTTCATTAAAGAAGAAGTCTATGTAGGTCAACTACCTAAGTTTGAAGATAAGGACCATCCAGATTATGTCTTCAAACTCAAGAAAGTTTTATATAGTTAAAATAAGCACCTAAGGCATGGTATGAAATACTATCAACATACCTAGTATCTAAACGCTTTGATTACCAAGGATAAATTGACCCTTCCCTATTTGTTAAGACTGTAGAAAAAGATTTTTTTATAGCTTAAATTTATGTTTGTCACGACCCGGGAGATAGCCGTCCGAAAAATTTCGACAGCACCTCCCCAGTATCGCTGACAATTCCCTGAATACAAACATGAATATACATCGGCCACATGCGGCCGGACATATGGACTACACGTCCAATCATACACATACCAATAAACATAACAATTAATGAACTCTACTTATAAGACCCACACGGCCACATGCAATCAACCCAATACATGTACCAAAAACCAGAATGCGTAAGCGGAAACATAACAAGCATAACTATGAAATCACTAGTAAGCAACATGCTCTAGTTTCGAAAAACACCAAAACACAATCGGAGATCCATTAGTGCAGAAAGTAACCAACTACATCCATAGTACTAAGAATATACTCCAACCACGTCCACACACACACACAGAAATGGTCTTCGTCGTGAGATGGCGTAGCTGGCAGATCCCTGGCATCATCTGTAAGCTCCTACCTGTTACCTGGGAAGACAGAAAAATCCCAGGGTCCAAAGAGGTGAGTACAAAACTCAGTGGGTAATATAGAAACAAATCGTGCATGACGAAGTAGGTAAAGATAAGAACGATACATACCACAATTCAGTAAGATATCAAATATAACTCTGCAGTTAGTAAGTAAATAAAATAGTCTCATGTAATGAATCATATGAATGACATGTCAAACCAAATGCAACAATCAAGAATCAAACAGATAAGCAATCAAATGCAGAATCAGTATAGTCCAATACATATCTATAGCATGCATATGATGTGCGAATGCATGATGCAACTGCCCCACACGCTACAGCACTCGTGCAAGCATCTGAGACTGGGTATGGCCGGCATCGGGGGATCAGTACTCCGCGCCCTACAACATAGTAGTCCGGTGATCCAAATCGAGGGATCAGTGCTCCGCGTCCGGTGATCCCATATCCTATGGCCGATATCTGTCCTCTAATACTCTCCGAGTACCACCCCTAACCGGTGTCGGGATCAGATCATCGACTCGGCTGCGTACACTGCCATACAGCCATCGACTGCGTACACTGCCATACAGTCGCCATCAATATGATGGAAGTAGGGTCATAACCACCTATATCAATATACTACTACAGGCCAACTATAGACACGATAGACCCACATCATTGGGATTTACAATCGTTATTTCGCGTCATGATGAGATGTTCATTTCATAGTCATTTACACCTACCAGGCTAATCAATAGGCATGAGTATATAGGGCCTAGTAATCTGAGCTATCATAAGAAGAGAACTATACCAGTAATAATCACGATATCGGATCAAGGATAGAAACGAATCTAAGAACAATAACCAAGGTCAACGAATATAGGATCAAGCATGAGATAACCATGAGTACAACTAAAGTATCCAGATAGTAAGGAACAGGAGCACGATAAGGCATATAATCAACAATAATAGAAAGTAACATGCACTGTGAAAGGAATGAACCTGTGTTGACCAAACACAGGGATTACCCACCTGATTGACGAATCGTCGCAATAAGAATCTTTCTGTATAATAGGATCTTCAAATCAAGGTCCTGTAAATTAAAAATAAATAATACTCACTAACTACAATTATAAGTTTAATTCTATTAACAACAGTCATGGTATATTACCTCGTTATCAACCCCCAATTAAATTAATTAAACTACTAATTAATTATCTAACTTGACAATTTAACTAATTAGTTATTAAACTAATTAAAGCAATTAATTACTAATTATTAACAAATCAACTAATTATTAAATTGATTAGTATGTTATTGAATTGATTAACAATCTAATTAAACTGGGTTAATTATCTTAATTAATCCGATATCATTTGTTTAAATCAAATAAGCCCTAATTTCTTGATGAATTTCTGTCTGCATCACATAGGATTTAAGCATAAAGTTTGTGATTTCTAACAATCCTATCAACCTACGTGGAGCAAGCCATGCTTTGCCATTTCATTTTAATTCTTCATTTATAACCTTAACCGAGCATACTACAAAAGACCAGTAAGAATTCAACAGCTATGTGATTAACCAATTTCTTTAAGCCCTCGTTATTCACCAGCAGCCTTGGTAGGAAGTTTCATTTTTATTGAAAACAGGAAAAGAAGCATTAGCAACCTTAAAACCTAATGTTTGAATTATACGTTAATCCACTTCATATTAGCGGCTAAACTAAGGTTATGAGTGAACATAGAAGCTACAAACTCTAACTTAGCCGTGTATGAACTACTTATTGATAATAGCATTCAATACCAGTGAAACAACAACGGCGGCAGAGCAGGGCGTCGTCGGATTGTGGCAGGCGTTGGCTGTCCGATTTTCCCCCACGCGGCCAACTAGGGCAGAGGCCAATGGTGGTGCTGAGCAGGGCGACGGTAGGGCAGCGACAAGGTGGCGTCAATCAAAGGATGAAGGCGTGCGGCGTCGGCAGGAGGCTGCTGCAGCAAGGAGGAAGAAGAGAAGGGTTCGGGCAGATGACGAGAAAGAGGGAAGGAGAAGAGGGGTTCGGCGGCGGAGAGACGGTAGAGAAGGAAGCCTTCGGATTTCCTTTTATAACGAGGAGTGCATAGTAACCTGAACCGGTTTATCCGATTATTTCTAAATTAATCCGTTAAACCTAGTTTTTATCGGCTAAACCCAATTAGAAACTTAAGATTTATTAAAATCATTGAACCAGTTACTGTAGCGAACCAGGTTCAACTTTGGTTCACTTGGTTCACTAACCAAACGACCTCCGATTTGACTCAAATCAGTTTTGTTGGATTCGTCTTCGCGAGACGAACCTTTTCATCTGGTTTATGTTGTCAAAACCTCTCCCAGCACGGACCAAACCAACTTGGTTCAATTTGGTTCAATCTCGGTTCGTTTGGTTCACTAACCAAACGACCTCTGGTTCGAGCCAATCTAGTTTCGTTTGATTCGTCTCTGTAAGACGAATCTCCTCATCGCGTTTGTTTTGACAGAACTCTTTTCCATCATGAATCCACTTAACCCAAACCCATTAAAGCTTACCCTTTTATTGTTTAATTCAAACTCAAAAATTTTCTAGGATATTACATTCTCCCCCACTAATAAAAATTTGGTCCCCAAATTTCCTACTAACCTACTATAGTGCAGAAACATCATAAACGAGGATAAATATAACCTACTCATATCTATCAACAAATATACTACCTAAAATGAACTCCTATCCTCGAGTGACTGATCCATCGGTCCGCTGTGCCTCCTCATGAGTGGTAGTGTAGACGCGTCCAACCTCTGTGCTGGACGATGGTGCAATAGGCTGAGAAGTAGAAGGCCTCCATTCTGTTGAAAATTGACTCTGAGGAGCTGGAAGCTGGGGCTGCTGCGCAGGTAGCATATATGCCTGAGGTACGGCTGGTACGTAATGCTGTGTAGAATAACCTGTCTCTGGATTAGTAGAATATTGTAAAGTGGTAGGTGGAGCTGCATGATCTCTCCCCTGAATCATATACATCTGTGGCTGGGATGGTAGGGGTCGCTGCTGCTGATGTGCACCGGGCCTCTGCGTCCTCTGAGATCGCTGCTGTGTAGGACGTTCTCCTGAAGGTGCACCAGTAGACTCCAATTGAGCCTTCAGAGTACAATCCCTGACCGTATGTCCCGGAAGTTTGCAATAATAGCAGATAGGTTGATCCAGTGGGCAATCACCTATCATATGACTACGTGATCCGCAGCGATTACACTTCCTATTCTGATCTCTCTGACCCGAATATGAAGTACTACGGGACTGCCCTCCAGACGATTGTTCAATCCTTTGTCGCTTCTGAGCAATCGGTTGGGAGTCCTGACTCTTCGTCTTACCTTGTGCATTCGGCTTTCCAACCTCTTTCTCTTTCTCTTTAGATATTTGCTGTCGAGTTAATTCGATGGCTAGAGCCCGATCTAAGGCCTCTCTGTACGAGCTGATAGAAGACCCTGACATCCTGTCTCGAATGTATGCAGCGAGGCCCTGCATAAACTGGTCCATCCGATCCTCGTCCTGCGCCACCAGTTGTGGACAGAACTCTGAAAGTTTCTTAAATTCAGAGTTATATTCCGTAACTGATCTCTCTCCTTGCTTCAGACTCAAGAACTCCTGTCGGCGTGCCTTGCGAAAAGTTGCGGGGAAAAATTCTCTCTCGAATGCCTCCCTGAAAGAGGTCCATGTCACTCCCCGCTCTCCCAATACGATCTTCTGTGTCTTCCACCATGTAAGAGCCTCATCTCGTAGATGGTAAGTAGCCAATCCGACCTTCTCTGCGTCCGTACAATCCATATAGTCATAAGTATCTAGTAAGTTCTCCATCCACGATCGAGCCTTCCACGGATCATCTCCTCCGTGAAAGAGTGTAAAGCGTTCCTTGGCCGACTTGGCCAAGGTCATAATACGACTTTTGTCAGTCAGAGCAGACGTAGGCCTAACGGGAGGAATCACCTGAGCCGGAGGACTCTGCTCTCCAATAGGGGCATCACGGTCCTGATCTTGTAATTCCCTCTCCTCCTCGATAATATCCGGCTCTTCAGACCTAGCAGGTTGTCTCGGCGGTCGACCACGTCCTCGGGGTGTAGGGGCCATAATATGTTGTATCTGTTATAAAACCAATATAAACTCTAATGAACTAAGGAAATATACCAAAATACTTACAGATAATTGCCGGGAGATCTTTGCCATGCCATATCCATCTCACAACTGGAACAAGTAACAAAACGATACAAAGACAAATCCTAAGAAACAACGACACATAAACTCCAACAGAAAAAGATCGTAAAGTCATGAAAAACGAAACGCAGGTGATCAAGCAACGACAAATCCGAAAATTAAACCCTAAACTAATGTGATAAAATTCTAACCTAAACACTTAACCTAATAAACATACAATGAAATGCTACTTATGAATACTACAATTACGTAATAAATCCAACGGTAAAATCCCGAATGCACAATTAATTCCGAGAAAACTGATCGTAAAACATGCTCTGATACCATTCAATTGTCACGACCCGGGAGATAGCCGTCCGAAAAATTTCGACAGCACCTCCCCAGTATCGCTGACAATTCCCTGAATACAAACATGAATATACATCGGCCACATGCGGCCGGACATATGGACTACACGTCCAATCATACACATACCAATAAACATAACAATTAATGAACTCTACTTATAAGGCCTACACGGCCACATGCAATCAACCCAATACATGTACCAAAAACCAGAATGCGTAAGCGGAAACATAACAAGCATAACTATGAAATCACTAGTAAGCAACATGCTCTAGTTTCGAAAAACACCAAAACACAATCGGAGATCCATTAGTGTAGAAAGTAACCAACTACATCCATAGTACTAAGAATATACTCCAACCACGTCCACACACACACACAGAAATGGTCTTCGTGTGAGATGGCGTAGCTGGCAGATCCCTGGCATCATCTGTAAGCTCCTACCTGTTACCTGGGAAGACAGAAAAATCCCAGGGTCCAAAGAGGTGAGTACAAAACTCAGTGGGTAATATAGAAACAAATCGTGCATGACGAAGTAGGTAAAGATAAGAACGATACATACCACAATTCAGCAAGATATCAAATATAACTCTGCAGTTAGTAAGTAAATAAAATAGTCTCATGTAATGAATCATATGAATGACATGTCAAACCAAATGCAACAATCAAGAATCAAACAGATAAGCAATCAAATGCAGGATCAGTATGGTCCAATACATATATATAACATGCATATGATATGCGTATGCATGATGCAACTGCCCCACACGCTACAGCACTCGTGCAAGCATCTGAGACTGGGTATGGCCGGCATCGGGGGATCAGTACTCCGCGCCCTACAACAAAGTAGTCCGGTGATCCAAATCGAGGGATCAGTGCTCCGCGTCCGGTGATCCCATATCCTATGGCCGATATCTGTCCTCTAATACTCTCCGAGTACCACCCCTAACCGGTGTCGGGATCAGATCATCGACTCGGCTGCGTACACTGCCATACAGCCATCGACTGCGTACACTGCCATACAGTCGCCATCAATATGATGGAAGTAGGGTCATAACCACCTATATCAATATACTACTACAGGCCAACTATAGACACGATAGACCCACATCATTGGGATTTACAATCGTTATTTCGCGTCATGATGAGATGTTCATTTCATAGTCATTTACACCTACCAGGCTAATCAATAAGCATGAGTATATAGGTCCTAGTAATCTAAGCTATCATAAGAAGAGAACTATACCAGTAATAATCACGATATCGGATCAAGGATAGAAACGAATCTAAGAACAATAACCAAGGTCAACGAATATAGGATCAAGCATGAGATAACCATGAGTACAACTAAATGTTTTCATTCATTCATACAATTAATCACATACGAAAAACCACAAAACTTCGCAGCGGAAAACATAAAATCTATAACATGGCAGTGATTTCATATGTGATAAATAAAACTTATTATGCATGTATTGTCTAGATATTAAGTTCTAATTAAAACATCTTAGCATATCAAGTTTTTCAAACCAAACATTCAACATAAACAATCCAAACATTCAACATGCAAGTATAAAATTTCATATTGCCAGGAACTCTGTCACGTCACTACCACACACATCACAGTCAGCCCTTTCCTGCTGCCTCCCATTGCTTAGTGACTTCTATTTGGCTCTGCAACATAAGAAAGAAAACTATAAGCACAAGGCTTAGTAAGCTCCTTTCCTACTCACCAAAAACCAATCGTCACTTCAAGCATAACATTATATCACATAATAAACACATAAGCATGGAAACACATTATCATTTGCATAAAGCACATAAACATTCTTTCACCTTAACATTAAAATCATATGCATATAAAATGATGAAAATGCCTTTGAAAACTTATTATCATAATAGATAAACATAATCAACATTGTTTGGGGTCCCCGGCTTGTACCCATTCATTCATTATTTTGCGCGCATCCCTAAATAGACCCGGGGTAGCAAATCCCGAACCCACTAGGGAACTAGGTCTTCACCCGTCCTTCGACCGAGGTCTTCACCCGTACTTCGACCTAGGGCGTATTGGAGCCCATCCCTTGGACCACCTTCACTTACGTACTTCAAGGTCCGGTACAAGCCATGCATTAAAGTAAAAACATGTTTACATGCTTTTTTTCTTTTTCATCATGAATGTTCCTTAACATTTCTTCATCATTTCATGGTGAACATTCAAGCATCAATTCATTTCATTCATATCGCATGTTATATCATATCATAATCTCATTATTAAGCCTTGGCATGAGATAACACATAACATCAACATTAACATCATGAAACCCTTATTCAACCAAAATCCTAATTCTTATAAGGTTGGCCAACTTTAGGTTTCCTTTACAATGTAACCTCTTAACATCTACCCAACCATAAACCCTCTATACATTATCTTATCATGATACATCATTAACTAGGGTTTGTAACTATAGTTAAGTTTAAAACCCAACTCTTCCTTAGTTATCATCATGTGGCCGAAACTTACATATAGGAAAACCTAGGTTAAAATTTAACCACATAAGCTTTAACCATCATAACTCATACTTGAAACCCTAGTTAGGTTCATAGCATAAATTAAACCCTAACTCTTTGTTTGGCCGAAACATTAGGGTATGCAACATGGTTTAAAGCATGGTAACCAATTGAACCCTAACACATAATAACTAACATATGCCACCTTTAACCCTAGGGCATTGTTAACCCTAGATCTCTTCATGGCCGAAACCTACCTTCATGGGAAAACCCTAGGTTCTTTAAACACATAAAGGCTAATTCATTCTATGGCATCATCATATATCATTGGTTTAACAAAGCTTGTTCAAAACATGGCTTTGAAACCCTTAAACCACCATGTGGCCGAAAACCTAAACCCCTAAAATATCAAGCTTGCAAAACATGGGTTAGATTTAACCAAATAACCTCTAAAACATCATACATCATTATAAGAGTTCATTACACATGCATTAGACCAAAACTAAGCTTTTAAACCATCACCTAGGTCTCATGATCTATCATGGCCGAAACTTCAATTTAGAGTTTCCTTTAGTTAACTTTAAAACTAACCACAAAACCCTAGTTCATGATAGGAAAACATTTTAAAACATATAAGACCATGAATTGAGTTCAAAAGTCATCCTCTAAACCCTAACATGTTTTTGACCGAATCATGCAAGAAGGTTCTCATGTTTTTTTTTTCAATAAAACATAACTTAAGCCTTTAAACTACTCTTGGCCGAATCACATCATAGCATTTCCATCATGGTTTATCAACAATAACATAAAACAAATTACAAATCCCATGAATACATCTTAGAGCAATTATGTTGCAAGGTGAGGGGAGACTTACCTTGGTCTTTAGAGAATTTTATACCCTAAAGGAAAATGAAAACCCCTTTTGTACTTGAAGTCCTTAGTTCTTCCTTGTTTCTCCTAGATCCTCCAAGCTTTTCTTTAAATCCCTAGCCCTTGCCTTGTGAGCTTTGTGGAGGAAGAAAGGCCTTCAAGACCTCTCGGCCAAAAGAGACAAGAAAGAAAGAAGGAAGAGGAAAAGAAAACCTTGAAAACCCTTACTTCCTTTTTGCTTTCCCTAATGCCTCCAAGCTTTCTTCCTAGCTCCACCTCCTTGGGAACCGTGTGGATGAAGGAGAGCTTCAAAAGTGCTCGGCCAAGAATGAAAAGAAAGAAGGAGAAAAGAGATCTCGGCAACAAGAATGAGAGAAACCAAATACAATGAGGAGAAAAGAAATTAAGGTTATAACTCCCTCTCTTAACTCACCTTAAGTAACCCCCCTTTTCTTAACTCCTTTCATGTAACCTCCCCTCCCTCTTGAAGCCTTCGGCTACACTCAAGAAAAGAAAGGAAAATGAAGGAGAAAAACTTATTTTCGGTGAGGACAAGAAAATAGAAAAAGGAGTTGCATTTTGTTCATTGTAACTCCTCCCTTTAAGCTTAATAAATCCCTTCTTTATTCTCTATAACCCCCACTTCATGATGAAGCTAACTCCACCACTTAATCCATGAATTTTCGGCCAAAGTAATCAATATTTTCGTTGAGGAAGAAAATAAAAAGGAAAAAGAGTTTAAATCTTGCATTTGTAACCCCTTTCATTAAATGAGAGTGATGTCATCTCTCATTTAAATTTATTTCCCCTTATGTCTCTAATAAGAAAACTTACTAGCACATATGGTTATCTCATACACTTCCTAAGGCTTGCTTTTCATTAGGTCCAAGGTTCAATCCTTGGCACCTCCACATTTTTTTTCTTTTTCTTTTGGCAAAGCCCACATAAGAAAGCCCATTACATGTTACCCATTTCATTAAACCCATTTCCATTTCTTTTGTCATTGGCCAAGCCCACATAAGGGAAAGGCCCATTATGAAAACATTAACCCATAGACCCATTTAGGACATACCCTTCCTTTTGGTCTCTTTAGGGTTCTATCCCTTCAATTTAAGGTCTACTTAGCATTTCTGTCAAATTTCCCTCATAACTTAGGCTTTCATCCATAATATCTAGGAATCATTGTAGGAAAATTGCGGGTATTACAGCATGCCATGCATGATGATCATGCAACCCTCTTAATGATGCTCATGCAACCCTCTTAATGATGAGAGAATTAATACCATATTAACTCATGCATGATGATCATGTAACCCTCTTAATGGATTCGATTTGACTTGAGTCCAACTCGAATCTCACTCAATCCGAATTGGCACTAAGGGCTGACACTAACATAAGGATGGATACTTCCTTGGCCTTTACTACAATGATCAAGAAGGAAACTCATCGCAAGTTGAGAGACTTGAGGAAGAGAACTCTTCTTTAAGACTATAATTAATAGAAGGCTTGACAAAAAACATAGAATGTTTTACATAAATTTCAAGTACCTAGATTCTTAGAAATCAATGAGTTGTTTATAACAAAATGGGCCTTGGATATAAGTCAAAATAAAAGGAATTATCTTAGGTGTCATTGATCAATAAAAATACATCTTTTATGTGTGTAATATCTTTTACTAGTTCTAGAATGGTTAAGGCATGGGTATCGAAGTCATATCTGGCTATAAATTGCACCCAATATTTTTTTGTACCAATATATCTTGTCTTTTGCATTTGTACCAGTACGAGGCAAGGAAGAATAATCAAATAAGTGGATGTTGAATAATGAATGCTTCAGACATATAGGGTGGTTCACCAATTTCAAAGATTGATTGATGAGTACTCGTTCCTTCCCAACATAATACAACGCCACTTTCATGAGTCCTTCGCTAAAATAATTTGTGAGAGCCACACCCTCCATTGCCACTGCCATTTCCTAGAATGTTAAGCAAATCGTGGTAATACAATCATCCATGATAACTTGTCGTAGAGAATCTAGGACCCCTACTAATATGAGGGTTCTCAATGAACTTCCAATTTAGACGATGAGGAATTGTATTTTGCTCTCTAAAATTTTATAGGTACAATCTGATAAATAAACCATCCAGGCTCGCCAAACTTCAACAAAGACTGGCTGAGCTAAAGGAGCAATGTGCTCGGCATAACTGATCTGAAAAGAACCGGCAGTATGGGTTCTTTGTTCCTCCATGCTGACAAGATGATGTGGCAAATTAATACAATTGTCATTATTAATTCAAAAAACTAGGTTATATATATATACATTTAGACAAAAATAAATAAATTTCTGGTTTTATTTGTTGTTCATGAAACTTGTAATTAGATTAGTCAAAAACTTTTAAAAACATGTAATTAGTAGTTTTGAAGCAAGTTTGACGGTTTGTTTAGTTCTTAATAGCAAAAAAATAAAAAAAAAAAAACCAAGAGTGTATACATTTATTATATGTAAAAAGAACTAACTGTGCGGAATGTTTTGCCCATCCCAAATTTCATAAAAACGTATGGCATCACATTGCAAGTGTTGTTCTTGTTAAACGAATAAATTTTTGGATGGAAAATCACGTGAAGACTGATTGATTTAGTCCGCAGCTGCTCAAGCGCCCGTTGATTTCTCATCCACTCGAGTGAATATATTCCAGCAACCCGGAATGGGAATCCCATGCATGTTAACAACTCTTACATCAACGATACTGTACGAGCTGCTGTTCGATAAGCACCAAAGCAAATTTGGAATAAAAGCATTGTGTAGAGTTGCACAGTGAAGGGAAATTGTTCCAATCTCAGTCACATCGTCCCACAGTTTTTTGCAGGCCACAGTAGCCACCCAATGCCTGCATAAGGGACACGAGACTGCAGATAACAAATTAATGGATTTTGTTTGTTCCAATCTCAATCACATCTCTATGATTCTGTGATAGCATTATCAAATTTTGGCACCACATGGATAAAACAAGTTGCTGAGTTGACTTGGACGTATAACTCTGGCTGGCAACCAAATTCCTTATTAATAGAGCATTCAATTTGCTAGAATAATTATTGCATTAGGGATTAGTACGGTTAGTAAAGACCATCAAATAATAATAACAAGGATAATTAATTCATTATCTTATTAAATGAGATTCATTATATACATTCTCCTATGTCATTTATCATTTTTTTGTGCTAGTCTATATTAAAATAATTTTTATTTTATTTTATCATTATTAATCAAATTTTTCTGAACTTTCTCTCCCTCAATTAATGTGTCTATCTATCAAGCTCTCACATGGGTCACCTAAGTACATAATTATATTATCTTAAATGTTTATCGAAGATTTTTTTTTCAATAGGTACAATTTAGAATTTCTTTTTAGTGTTCTCATTTTTTTTATCTTATCCATCCTTTTATATTCATACATTTACCTTAACATTCTCATTTTTATCACTCTCATATTCTACTTATGTACTTATTTCATAGTTTGATATTCAACTTCATATAACATAGCAACTGGTCTAATCATTATTTTGTAAAAATTTTCCTTAAACTAGGATTGAATTAAGTGTTAGAGAGGGGGAGGGGGAGAATAGCACCTTAGCATAATGTTCTTGCCTAGATTGTTGCTATGCTGCGAAAAATACAAATAATACAAGACTACTACACAAGCAAAAGACAAACTAGATTTATGTTATTTGGAACCCTCAAGTTCCAACTCCACAACCTACTTCTCAACATGAGTCTACTACTGTCTTTCTTTTTAGAAATCTTTCAGTGGTAGAAAAACCTCTTATAAGTTCTTGTCTTAACAATAATTCAATAATTTACAGACACTAATCATTGCTAGAAGTTCTAAATTCATTCATTTTGATACCTCTTGAATCACAAGAATGATAGCTTCTAGTAGATGATTTTTTTTTTGTTGGCTTGGGTTGTGTATTGAGCTTCACTCACAGTCTTTTTTTTATAAGTGTATTTTGATCTACCGAAACAAGCTTCAGTCAATTGTGTTAGTGCAATCAACCTCTGATCAAGGTTGACTAAGATGTTAAGTGAAAGGGGTGATTATTGAAGAGGAAGATTATTGGTGCAATCAACCTCAATAGTTATGAGGGAAATCCAAGTGAATCATGGTTGATCGGATACTTGGTAATTAGAAGTCCAACAAGGAGTTGACAAGTGAAAAAGTCGAAGTAGATCACGGTTGACCAAATATTTGATAGTCAGAAGTCTATAAGAGTTGGCAAGGTCGAAGTCCAAGTAAGTTATAGATGATCAGACACTTGGCACAAGATGAGTGAATTCTAAGTGGATCATGGAGGATTGAACACTTGGCACAAGATGGGTGAAGTCTGTTGGGTCCAAAAGAATGTTCGTATCTCCACAATGACATGATATTGTCCACTTTGGGCCTAAGCCCTCATGGCTTTGTTCTTGGGCTCTCCCCAAAAGGCCTCATTCCAATGGAGATATCTTCCATCCTTTTAAACCCATGATCTTTTCCATGTGCTTTAGATGTGGGACTATGTTTGCACCCTTGCAACCCAACAATCCCCCCCTCAAACAAAGGACCACATGCCCCCCGGTCTGAATCCTCGACCCACCAGGACTTTTTGCCCCTCGGTCCACCTGACCTACTAGGACTTCCACCTAGCCGCAACTAGGACTTTTTGCCTGTTTGTCCACCCGACCTACTAGGACTTCTCACCTGGTGTCTGGTCCTCTTGATTCAGATACGGGAGCACCCACTTCCTTTGTTTAAGGTTCAAACCACATGGTTAGATCTGGATCATGGCTCAATCAGCGGTTAGTCCGGTGAAGAGCGGTCTTGCTCTGATACCACTTGTTGGGTCCAAAAGAATGTTCGTATCTCCACAATGACATGATATTGTCCACTTTGGGCCTAAGCCCTCATGGCTTTGTTCTTGGGTTCTCCCCAAAAGGCCTCATTCCAATGGAGATATCTTCCATCCTTTTAAATCCATGATCTTTTCCATGTGCTTTAGATGTGGGACTATGTTTGCACCCTTGCAACCCAACAAAGTCTAAGTGGATCATGGAGGATCATACATTTGGCATACGGTAGAAGTCCTAACAGGTTACGGAGGACTAGATATTAGGCAAATGTGAGAAGTCCTAATAGGTTATGGAGGATCGAATGTTAGGCACGTGGATGGAAGTCCTACACCACAAAAAAACCACGTACGTAATAGCGACAGAAATAGCGACGAAATATATTTCTGTCACTATTTTTAGCGATAGAATTAATCGTCCATCGCTAATGGTTAATGTAGCAACGAAAATTTATTTTCATCGCTAAAAATAGCGACGGATATAAGGTTCCGTCATTAATCCATCACTGAATCGTCAATGAAACCCTGAATTAACGACGGACAGAGCGGCGAAAATAAATCTTGTCGCTAAATATGGGATTTAGCGATGAATTTTCCTTTCCGTCGCTAATATAGCGACGGATATTTAATTTCGTCGCTATATTTAGCTAAACCTATTATAGCGGAAACCCTAATTTAGTGACGAAGATTTCATTCCGTCGCTAACTAGCGACGGAATATTTAATTCCATCGCTGGATTAGCGACGGAATATTTAATTCCGTCGCTAGATTAGCGACGGAATTAAATCTCCATTGCTAATCCGTCACTAAAATCGTGATTTACCGTTTCTGTAGGATCGATATAACGCGCTAGAGGGGGGTGAATAGCGCATTCCGCTTTTCAACCGATTTTTGATTTACGAAAGTAAACTTGCGGAAGCGAGTAGAATATTATGCGGAAGCGATTAACCAAAGGTAATGTAAAAAACAAGCACAGACACAATCAGTTACTTGGTTCACAGCCCAAGGCTGCTACTCCAAGGCTCACGGTCTTTGACCGTTTACTGCGGGCAATCCACTAAATAAACTTGTTCCTCACGGATACAAGTTGAACGATTACAAAACCACAAGATCGATAACAATAAGAATAGACAAATTAAATACTTGTTACCAAACAAAACTAGCCGAATCTTGCTTGATCTTCTTTTCGTTGTGAATTCGGCGTAGCGGCGACTCTAGGGTTGCACGGGAATGCTAGGGGCACCGACGTCTCAACAAAGTACACGTGGGAATTGTTAGAAATTGTTGTTCTTGGCTGCTGGTCGAACTGTTCTTTTATACAGGACACAAGTTGACTCAAACCCTATCTCAAGTCGACTCCAGCTCAGCTTCGATCCTGTTCCTCCGCTGTGACTGTGTCTTCAGGTCGACTCAAGCCTCGACTCAAGTCGACTCCAATCCGACGTGGAGCCTTCCTGATAACTTTTCCTCTTCGCTGCGTTATCCGAGCTATCGGGTCGACTCGAGTGTTATCTCAAGTCGACTCTAGTCTGACGTGGAGTCTGCTGATAAGATTTGCTGCGCCAAGTCGACTCCAACGTCATCTCCGATCGACTCGAGTCTCGCGTGGAGAAATCCCGAACTGCGCTGACGTCCGAGACAGCTGACTAGGATCAAGTCGACTCGAGTTTTGACTCAAGTCGACTCCAACAGCATTTTCTGGACAAGTTTGCTCGGAGTCTGCATTGTTCAATTTTTCCAACCCTGCATAAAATGTTAGCCAAAATAACATGAAAATTTAATCATTTATTAGAGCTAGTTCCTAGAACTTTCTCTGGGTCTTAACTTCAATTCTCCAGTGAGACCCTAGGTTAAACCGACGCCTACTGTTCCCCTTGGGAATGCGTCCTGACCCACTCCTCTTCAGGAGAATTTACCTTTTGCTAATTGAGTCATCCTGACTCGTTAGACTTTTGCTCGGTTCTATCCTCAGCCCCCAGGATTTGTGCTACGGCTCAGTCCTCTTGACCAGCCCAGTCTTCTGTTGCGACTCGATCCTTCAGACCAGCCCAGATTTCTGCTACGACTCAGTCCTCCTAACCAGCCCAGACTTCTTACTGCAATTCGGTCCTCCAGACCATCCCATACTTCACCTGGTGCTTTGACTCTGCCAAGTCTTCAGCCTGATCCTCCAGATCAGGTCTTTCTAGTGCCTAGTTTTCACTAGGACTTTGCTCAAACTTGTGCTCCCTACACACTTGGATCAACATAGTTAGCTCAACAACACACTTAACATGAACCTAATGTCATTATCAAAACTAAGGTTCGATCGTTTGGTGCTCCCTGCACCAATAATCTCCCCCTTTTTGATTATGACAACTTAAGGTTTCAAGTTAAGTTAAATTAATTTAAGTAACATTAAAATAATAAGTTAAGAAAACTAAAATATGCATGAAGTGTTCAACTAAGTGTTCAACTCCCCCTTAATCAGGTCTCCCCCTGAATTAATATATTTTTAATTCACTCCCCCTGAACTTAATATTTTGAGAATATTTCAAGTTTAAACAATATTTCAAGTTCTTTTTAACTTAAAACATTATTGAGCTTAAAAAAATTTTAAACTTGAAACAAATCTTTTAACGTGAAAAAAACTCTTTTATCTCTCCCCCTTTGACATAATCAAAAAATATTCCTTAAGGGTTTG